>NC_056435.1:40958002-41025502 GCF_018296145.1 Oncorhynchus tshawytscha | reverse complement strand
GTGTGGGGGGCAAGTAAGTGATGAAAGCAGGTCCTTGTTACCCTCAGTGGCAGTGAAGCCAGTCCTCATTCCCCACTCTCATCCCCTCCTCTTCCTCAACCACCTAAACTCATACCCATCCTCCCAAATCAACCCACCCCCTTTTTCTGTGTAAAACAGAACATCATCATTGATGATGCTCTTTTAGCCCTCGTCTGATTTAGTGTCTGGTCCTCTCTGTTCTAATGAACTACGCAGCTTGAGGGAAACAGAAGACAGACTTTTTCTTTGTGGCCAAATTTTTATTTCGTAATTTTTCCTCAGTTCCTGCGAGACTTATCTTTCATTGATGGGGTCATAATATTGCGTAGCTTAACCGTTCAAAAGAGAGAGCGACATTTGTAGGAAGAAAACAGAAACCACTCTGTTTATTACAACTGCTTCTAGCGGCTACCTGAGGTTTCTGATGTAACAAGGGTCTATGAACCAAGCACAACTTGTATTCGATATTTAATTCTCACTCGTGACCCCATTTTCAAATCAGGCGACCCCACATAGGGTCGTGACCCATAGTTTGGGAAATGCTGGCCGACTTACATTTCTGATGATTAGTCACAAAGCTTCGGAGGTGTGTGGTGTGGTGTGTGCGCTTGTGCATGTGTGTGGTAGACAGACACACATGCATCCACATGTTCGTATGTTATTGTGTTCTTCTAAAATCTAGATCCTAATGTTCTGGGTCGAGACTTGCCCTGTAGAAGTCTCCTCCCACCACAGAGGATTTTTGTGGCAGGTTCCCATGGCAACAAACCACTTGACATCCCATTTCACTTCCCTAACTCCTAACCACACCTCCCTCTATCTTAAACAGCAGCTCTGTACTCTTACCAGGACTTCCTGGAGACTTTGGATGCAAATAGAGATGAAACAAATGAAGACAATTCTAGCCAATAAAAACATAGACACACACCCGTCAATGAATCTCACCATGACCAATCAGACTCTTTGTCACGCTTCAGAAGACAACGAGAACTGCCATTCCCAAAATTCCCAGGTGACCTATTCCTGGGTTTGGAATTCCAGGCTCTCAGGCCTGTCCCTTATATCACCCATAATGCTGCATGTGCTGTAGCTCACAACACGTGTGCACAGTATTCTTACTGTTGGTTTGACAGTGAGCTTAGTTAGGTGTCCTGGAAGGAAGAGAAAATCTTCACCTACTGTACAGACTGTCTCTATGTCTACTCCACTAAGAGATTACTTAGGGCAACACACAACCATTCCGCTTTCAGGGATCACATGAGTGAAGAAGCCTTCTCTCTCATTACTAAACACACATAATACATATACACGTAATTTAGCAGTCGCCAAATTCTCTTATCCAGAGCAACTTACAGTACATGCATTTTCATACTTGTCCCCCATGGGAATCGAACCCACAACCCTGGCATTGCAAGTGCCATGCTCTACCGAGTGAGCCACACAGGACTGTGTAATACAGACACACACACATACAGTATGCACACACCAGCCCCTCACTCTGACAGGGATTATTCTCTCTCAGTCTTCTTGTGATTGTATGTATCTCTTTCTCGCTCTCCCTCTCTCTTTTTCTCTCTCTCACATCAATGAATGCATGCCATATACACACACATGCACATGCATACACACACACAACCACACTCTCACATGCCGCTCATCTACCTGTCTTAGTTAAGCTCACACACAACCACACTCCAAACCATAGCAGAGGCCTTTCAACATCCAGACAATCACTATTGATGGTAATCACGTCCCCTCTCCACTTAGACAGGCATGTTCCAACTCATCACACACACACAATCACAAACACACAGGCAAACATTGCATGTGCATGTAGTACTGCACAATTGACAATGCATCTCAGTTATCTGATGTGGTGTCCTCTTCTCTTTCAGACTCCAAGGAAGGATACATGTTTATAGTATTTGAATGGGGCCTCCTTATTTCCTGCTCTGTCCTTATGTACAGGATGGCACTTTTCAAAGAAGCTTAGCATCGTGCAGTGACATTACCTTCACATAGACCTGGAGTACTGTAAATGACACTACAGATCACTCACCTGTGGTGGGTGTGGGGGTTGGACTGGGGGTGGGGACTGGGTTGTCCGTGGGGGGACATGGGTCCCCATCATCAGGGGGCTCAGGTGAGCTGACAGGAGGGCCCCTCTCCACATCCATTGGCTCACTGGGGTTGGGGGAACAGGAGTCAAGCCTGAGACATTTAAATGGAGATATAGTCAGAAAACCTACATCCACTCTCAGATGGCACGTTTTGTTTCTGGTGTTACAAGACAAAAACAGTAGATCATGCTCAGCACACCAATCATAGATCATGCTCAGCACACCATTCATAGATCATGCTCAGCACACCATTCATAGATCATACTCAGCACACCATTCATTCATAGATCATGCTCAGCACACCATTCATTCATAGATCATGCTCAGCACACCATTCATTCATAGATCATGCTCAGCACACCATTCATTCATAGATCATGCTCAGCACACCATTCATTCATAGATCATGCTCAGCACACCATTCATAGATCATGCTCAGCACACCATTCATAGATCATGCTCAGCACACCATTCATTCATAGATCATGCTCAGCACACCATTCATTCATAGATCATGCTCAGCACACCATTCATTCATAGATCATGCTCAGCACACCATTCATTCATAGATCATGCTCAGCACACCATTCATTCATAGATCATGCTCAGCACACCATTCATTCATAGATCATGCTCAGCACACCATTCATAGATCATGCTCAGCACACCATTCATTCATAGATCATGCTCAGCACACCATTCATTCATAGATCATGCTCAGCACACCATTCATTCATAGATCATGCAGCACACCATTCATTCATGCTCAGATCATGATCATCTCAGCACACCATTCATTCATAGATCATGCTCAGCACACCATTCATAGATCATAGATCATAGATCTCAGCACAATCATAGATCATTCATCATAGATCATGCTCAGCACAATCATAGATCATGCTCAGCACACCAATCATCATAGATCATGCATCAGCACACCAATCACAGATCATGGTCAGCACACCAATCATAGATCATGCTCAGCACACCAATCATAGATCATGCTCAGCACACCAATCATAGATCATGCTCAGCACACCAATCATAGATCATGCTCAGCACACCAATCATAGATCATGCTCAGCACACCAATTCATAGATCATAGATCATGCTCAGCACACCAATCATAGATCATGCTCAGCACACCAATCATAGATCATGCTCAGCACACCAATCATAGATCATGCTCAGCACACCAATCATAGATCATGCTCAGCACACATGCTCATCACACCAATCATAGATCATGCTCAGCACACCAATCATAGATCATGCTCAGCACACCAATCATAGATCATGCTCAGTACACAATCATAGATCATGCTCAGCACACCAATAAGCAGAGCACCAATCATAGATCATGCTCAGCACACCAATCATAGATCATGCTCAGCACACCAATCATAGATCATGCTCAGCACACCAATAAGCAGAGCACCCTCAGCACACCAATCATAGATCATGCTCAGCACACCAATCATAGATCATGCTCAGCACACCAATCATAGATCATGCTCAGCACACCAATCATAGATCATGGTCAGCACACCAATCATAGATCATGCTCAGCACACCAATCATAGATCATGGTCATCAATCAGATCATGCTCAGCACACCAATCATAGATCATGCTCAGCACACCATTCATAGATCATGCTCAGCACACCATTCATAGATCATGCTCAGCACACCAATCATAGATCATGGTCAGCACACCAATCATAGATCATGGTCAGCACACCAATCATAGATCATGCTCAGCACACCAATCATAGATCATGCTCAGCACACCAATCATAGATCATGCTCAGCACACCAATCATAGATCATGCTCAGCACACCAATCATAGATCATGCTCAGCACACAATCATAGATCATGGTCAGCACACCAATCATAGATCATGGTCAGCACACCAATCATAGATCATGGTCAGCACACCAATCATAGATCATGGTCAGCACACCAATCATAGATCATGCTCAGCACAATCATAGATCATGCTCAGCACACCAATCATAGATCATGGTCAGCACACCAATCATAGATCATGGTCAGCACACCAATCATAGATCATGCTCAGCACACCAATCATAGATCATGGTCAGCACACCAATCATAGATCATGGTCAGCACACCAATCATAGATCATGGTCAGCACACCAATCATAGATCATGGTCAGCACACCAATCATAGATCATGCTCAGCACACCAATCATAGATCATGCTCAGCACACCAATCATAGATCATGGTCAGCACACCAATCATAGATCATGGTCAGCACACCAATCATAGATCATGGTCAGCACACCAATCATAGATCATGGTCAGCACACCAATCATAGATCATGCTCAGCACACCAATCATAGATCATGCTCAGCACACCAATCATAGATCATGCTCAGCACACCAATCATAGATCATGCTCAGCACACCAATCACAGATCATGCTCAGTACACCAATAAGCAGAGCACCCTCAGCATGGAAACAGAAAAAGGAGAGAAAATCTACCAAACAAACAAAAAAAATCGAACTACCATGCAGTGTTTGTACTGAGTATGTACATCTCATAAATGACCCTTTCTTCAGAATGTTGAAAATGTTTCAGAATCCTAACAATGTATAAAGTTCAGAAGATAGCCAACTTCGAGGGATTTGAGAGTGCCAGCTCAGCTGCATGTTCGTGACCACCTCTGTAGGACAGCTGTGCCTCCGCACCCTCACACAACACACACGCAAGGCCTCTGTCACAGCTCAATATATAGCACAGCCTATCAGCCATTCACATAGGCTATTCATATGTCCTGTATTGTACTCTCATGTGACACAAATCTCCACTTCTCCTTTCTCATGAGTCATGAATATCTGGAATCATTCTAGAACTTTCTTGGCCATAATTGATTTCACCATGGTCAACAAAATTATATCTATTCAATGGGCTTCTGCACTTTTAGTCATCTGAGATGGCTTTACAGTTACAGTAGCATATTATCTCAATTGTATCTGAAATATGTGCATCCTACAAAGGTGATATGATAATAAAATCGAAATGTTATCAAACTTTTAATGACTTAAGCTATTATAAAACATTTAAATATGTTAGAAAACTTTATGAAGTTGACAAAGTCCTCCAGTGTACACAGCTGTGTTAAACTGAGGCATCTTCACATTATGTTTACCTAACGAGTCCATGCATGCTCACCCTAAGCCAGCCCGACTCAACCCTGTGGGTCCTGTTCAAACTCGATTTATAAGAAAGCAAAAGGCAAGGAGATGGACAAGAACTCCCAAATCCACTTACTTAGTTGTGGCTGGGAGTGGGACACAGGTCACTCCGTGTTCGCTAATTCATTATCTGACCCCTTTTTCAGGTAGACTCTCCTCTCACTGTCCGGTGATCTCCACTCCACTTCTGCTCTCCTCTTATCTAACTTTCGCGTCTCGAAGACATCACAACTCTTCTTCTCGTCTCCATAAAGTCCTTCATGGAATAGTTTTAGCGCATTTCTCGATGCAAAAGTGGATTTAGGACTTTATCCGATAAGTTTTTCTCTCCTTTCAAAGCGAACCCCTTCGGCGACACTAGTTCAGTCTGTGCCGTTCCTCCGCCTGTCAGTGCACCGCAGATGTAAGTTCGAGCTCTAAGGGCAGTCCCCAGAACAGTCTTTGTCTCGGGTGCAACTTTCCGAGCGCCTACAGAGGTTTGACAGTTACAGCTCGGCTCTTTACAAAGTGACCAAAGACGTTTTTAAACTTTTCAAACTCCCGATTTGTCAGCTGTTGCAGAAAATTCATTTTAGAAACTTTGGATATCATCAGCCATGCCCATACCTCACTCAACCCTCTCTTTCTTACCTTCCCTCTCTCTCTCCTCTCAAACGCTTGTCTGGAGACAGCTCCAGTCTGTTAGACAGGAAACTTCAGTCAGCACTGAATACTGCGCTTCCTCCAGGCACAAACCCCTAACCTAGAACCAGAGACGGGATCTCAGATTATTTCAGATGCGCTACATATTATTATGCATGCCTCAATATGATAATTAGGATTACGATATCAATGTTTATTACCGAAGTATAATAATATAGGCCTACCAGCCCAATAAACAATAATCAGACATTGTAACTGTGAAATTGATGTATCACCACATTTTTAACAATAATCATAAATAATCTTAATCATTTTAAATAATTTATCCGAATAGGCTAGCCTAGGCCTACTTTATGCATGTCTGATCCTCTCATTTTAACAAATGGTTCATGTTAAAAGTGCGTTTAGGTAGGCTACACAAACAATTAATTGTGTATAGCCTCCGCAACTCGTGTCGTTATCGTATATCAAACAGTTGAAAAGCCCCATTCACGCCATTCGCGCAGCCTCATCCTAGCGCAAGGCGCACCTGGCCTGGTAGCGAAACTGATGAGAGTCGTTGGTGTGATTGACGTGTGAAGGACTGGCGGGGGCGCGAAGTAAATTGCCGCGGTAAATCATCTTTAAGCGCTTTCAAACTAAATAGTCTGCATTTTTCAGAGAGAGAGAGGCTTGAAGTTCAACAACACACGCATGCCAAATCATATTCAATTTGTCTCACAAATAAATCACCCTGTTACTGGATCTTGACACTAGGTCAACTGTAGCCCATCCTTTCTCTTATAAAGATGTTTAGGGTGCACAGGTGTCATTTAATCAATAAATCAGTCAGATTATATTCTTAACACATGTTACCCATTTGAAGCAGCTGAAAACAAAGCAAGCTTTGTAGGGTAAAAACACAGAGAACACTTAATATAAATGCTTTGAGATGGCTCTTTTAAGAACAAACTCCCATGATCCTACTAACGTTTTGTAGGCCATGCTCTGAAAGACCATGACTAACATAATGATAGGGTCTGCACAGTGCACACTTAACTGCTCTGGCACAAACTATTATTATAGTAACAATGTTTGAGACCTGACAAATGTATGTTCAGGTCCACACTGCTTTACTAGCCTACAATAAGGTGTGTAGTAGAGAGCAGCAGGTTCACCAAGTCACGAACAAGACTGCTAAACAAGACTGCTAAACAAAATACACAATCCATGTCTCAAGGCTTAAAAATCCTTCTTTAACCGGTCTCCTCCCCTTCATCTACACTGATTGGAGTGGATTTAAAAGGTGACATCAATAACAGATCATAGCTTTCACCTGAATTATCCTGGTCAGTCTATGTCATAGAAAAAACGGATGTTTCTTATGGTTTGTACACTCAGTGTATATATGTACTCAGCAAAAAAAGAAACGTCCTCTCACTGTCAACTGCGTTTACTTTCAGCAAACTTAACTTGTGTAAATATTTGTATGAACATAACAAGATTCAACAACTGAGACATAAACTGAACAAGTTCCACAGACATTTGACTAACAGAAATGGAATAATGTGTCCCTGAGCAAAGGGGTGGTCAAACTCAAAAGTAACCGTCTGTATCTGGTGTGGCCACCAGCTGCATTAAGTACTGCAGTGCTGCATTACTGCAGTACTGCAGTACTGCATTAAGTCCACATCTCCTCCTCATGGACTGCACCAGATTTGTCAGTTCTTGCTGTGAGATGTTACCCCACTCTTCCACCAAGGCACCTGCAAGTTCCTGGACATTTGTGAGGGAGGAGGATGTCTTCCCTGTAACGGACAGTGTTGAGATTGCCTGCAATGACAACAAGCTCAGTCCGATGATGTTGTGACACACCGCCCCAGACCATGACGGACCCTCCACCTCCAAATCGATCCTGCTCCAGAGTACAAGCCTCGGTGTAACGCTCAGTCCTTCGACGATAAACGCGAATCCGACCATCACCCCTGTTGAGACAAAACTGCGATTCCTCGGTGAGGACCTGCCTTACAACAGGCCTACAAGCCCTTAGTCCAGCCTCTCTCAGCCTATTGCGGACAGTCTGAGCACTGATGGAGGGATTGTGCATTCCTGGTGTAACTCGGGCAGTTGTTGTTTGCCATCCTGTACCTGTCTCGCAGGTGTGATGTTCAGATGTACCGACCCTGTGCAGGTGTTGTTACACGTGGTCTGCCACTGCGAGGATGATCAACTATCCGTTCTGTCTCCCTGTAGTGCTGTCTTAGATGTCTCACAGTATGGACATGGCAATTTATTGCCCTGGCCACATCTGCAGTCCTCATGCCTCTTTGCAGCATGCCTAAGGCACGTTCACGCAGATGAGCAGTGACCCTGGGCATCTTTCTTTTGGTGTTTTTCTGAGTCAGTAGAAAGGCCTCTTTAGTGTCCTAAGTTTTCATAACTGTGACCTTAATTGCCTACCGTCTGTAAGATGTTAGTGTCTGTCACGTTCTGACCTTAGTTATTTTGTTATGTCTTTGTTTTAGTATGGTCAGGGCATGAGTTGGGTGGGTAGTCTATGTTAGTTTTTCTATGTTGTGGTTTTGTGTTTGGCCTGGTATGGTTCTCAATCAGAGGCATGTGTCATTCATTGTCTCTGATTGAGAATCATACTTAGGTAGCCTTTTCCCACCTGTGTGGTGTGGGTGATTATTTTATGTTCTGTGTTTTGCTTCACCGTTCAGGACTGTTCGTTTTGTCTTATTATTATTTTTGTTCAGTGTTCAGTATTCTCAATAAAACAGCACGGCAGCGCAGCTGGGACGAGATGCAGCCCCAAACATTTCTTGGGTGGGGGCACACAGGGAGTGTGGCTAAGTCAGGTAGGAGACCTGAGCCAACTCCCCGTGCTTACCGTGGAGAGAGGTGGACCGGGCAGGCACCGTGTTATGCCGTGAGGCGCACGGTGTCCCCGGTGCGCATGCATAGCCCGGTGCGGTACATAGCAGCACCTTGTATCGGCCAGGATAGAGTGGGCATCAGGCCAGGTGCCATGAAGCCGGCTCAGCGCATCTGGTCTCCAGTGCGTCTCCTCGGGTCGGGGTACATGGCACCAGCCCTACACACGGTGTCCCCAGTTCGCCAACACAGCCCAGTGCGGTCTGTTCCCCCTCGCCGCACTGGCCTGGCGACGGGGAGTATCCAGACAGGTTCGGTGCAGGCTCAGTGTTCAAGACCTCCAGTGCGCCTCCACGGTCCGGTCTATCCAGTGCCTCCTCCAGGCACCAGGCCTTCGGTGGCAGCCCCACGCACCAGGCTGTCTCTCCGTCGCCTTCCTCCAGGTGTTCCCTCCTGTCCAGTGCTGCCAGAGTCTCCCGTCTGTCCCGAGCTGCCAGAGTCTCCCGTTCTCCCGTCTGTCCTGAGCTGCCAGAGTCGCCCGTCTGTCCTGAGCTGCCAGAGTCACCCGTCCTGAGCTGCCAGAGTGTCTGTCCTGAGCTGCCAGAGTCGCCCGTCTGTCCTGAGCTGCCAGAGTCGCCCGTCTGTCCTGAGCTGCCAGAGTCGCCCGTCTGTCCTGAGCTGCCAGAGTCGCCCGTCTGTCCTGAGCTGCCAGAGTCTGTCCTGAGCTGCCGGAGTCTCCAGTCTGTCCTGAGCTGCCAGAGCCACACACACACACACACACACACACACGCACACACACACACACACACACACACACACACACACACACACACACACACACACACACACACACACACACACACACACACACACACACACACACACACTACATTTACCCATACAAACATAACACGCGCACACATGCATACTGATGCAACAGACACATTCATACTCACACACACTCACTTTCACACTCACCACATACGCTGCTGCTACTGTCTATTATCTATCCTGTTGTCTATTCACTTTACCCCTACCTATATGTACATACCGTAACCACCTTAATTACCTCGTACCCCTGCACATCGATTCAGTACTGCTACTCCCTATATATAGCCATGTTATTTGTACTCATTATTCTTGTTCATTATTCACTGTGTATGTATTCCTCATGCATTGTTGGAAAGGACCCGTAATTAAGCATTTCACTGTTTGTCTGTTAGTCTATACCTGTCATTCATGAAGCGTATGACAAATAACATTTGATTTGATTCCTCTATAAACTCCTGCCCCTACATATAACTCCCTCCCAGACTTTTCCCTGGTCAAGTCACATGGTGACTACTCCTGAGATATGATGTGTTGCCATCGGCAGCTCAATATGCCAGCTCATCATCTGACAGCCAGCCAAATATGGCACTGGCCCTAAACATTCCACACCTCTGTCTGCCCGCTCCTCTCAAATCACCTTCCAATGGATGAAACATGAAACACAGCCCAAGCTGCTATACTGGGTCAAACAGGCACAGCACGCAAAACAGGATAGGACTACTTGTACAAATATTTTAACCCAGTATGTTCAAATTTTGGGTTGGCCCCATGTCCAGGCAGCCAATAAACTGTCTACTGTACTGTACTTCCCTTGGGAACTCTTTCCCATACAATGAAGACTGCAGAGTGATCCTAATGCGTATACAGGTAACTGCCAAAATAAAGGAAACGCTTGAGTAAATAAGGGATACAAAGTATATTGAATGCAGGTGCTTCCACACAGGTGTGGTTCCTGAGTTAATTAAGCAATTGAAATCTCATCATGCTTACGATCATGTATAAATACACCCAGTTGCCTGTTATTATTGCTACCATGGCTAGAAGAAGAGATCTCATTGTCTTTGAAAGAGGGGTCTTAAAGGAGCATAGGGGTCTTAAAGTGTGTGTGTGTGTCAGTCACCAGATTCCGGCCCAGTTGAACACTTATGTGAGATTCTGGAGCGACATCTGAGACAGTGTTTTTCCACCACCATCAACAAAACACCAAATTATGGAATTTCTTGTGGAAGAATGGTGTCCCATCCCTCCAAGAGAGATCTAGACACTTGTAGAATCAATGCCAAGGCGCATTGAAGCTGTTCTGGCAGTTCATGGTGGTCCAAATCCTTATTAAGACACTTTATGTTGGTGTTTCCTTTATTTTGGCAGTTACCTGTAGTTGGGTCTACACAACATATGGTGGGTACTGTTTACTCAGCTCTACTTTAGACAACATATGGTGGGTACTGTTTACTCAGCTCTACTTTAGACAACATATGGTGGGTACTGTTTACTCAGGTCTACTTTAGACAACATATGGTGGGTACTGTTTACTCAGCTCTACTTTAGACAACATATGGTGGGTACTGTTTACTCAGCTCTACTTTAGACAACATATGGTGGGTACTGTTTACTCAGGTCTACTTTAGACAACATATGGTGGGTACTGTTTACTCAGGTCTACTTTAGACAACATATGGTGGGTACTGTTTACTCAGGTCTACTTTAGACAACATATGGTGGGTACTGTTTACTCAGCTCTACTTTAGACAACATATGGTGGGTACTGTTTACTCAGGTCTACTTTAGACAACATATGGTGGGTACTGTTTACTCAGCTCTACTTTAGACAACATATGGTGGGTATTGTTTACTCAGCTCTACTTTAGACAACATATGGTGGGTACTGTTTACTCAGGTCTACTTTACACAACATATGGTGGGTACTGTTTACTCAGGTCTACTTTAGACAACATATGGTGGGTACTGTTTACTCAGCTCTACTTTAGACAACATATTTACACAACATGGGGTACTGTTTACTCAGCTCTACTTTAGACAACATATGGTGGGTACTGTTTACTCAGCTCTACTTTAGACAACATATGGTGGGTACTGTTTACTCAGCTCTACTTTAGACAACATATGGTGGGTACTGTTTACTCAGCTCTACTTTAGACAACATATGGTGGGTACTGTTTACTCAGCTCTACTTTAGACAACATATGGTGGGTACTGTTTACTCAGCTCTACTTTAGACAACATATGGTGGGTACTGTTTACTCAGCTCTACTTTAGACAACATATGGTGGGTACTGTTTACTCAGCTCTACTTTAGACAACATATGGTGGGTACTGTTTACTCAGCTCTACTTTAGACAACATATGGTGGGTACTGTTTACTCAGGTCTACTTTAGACAACATATGGTGGGTACTGTTTACTCAGGTACTGTTTACTCAGTTTTAGACAACATATGGTGGGTACTGACAACATATGGTGGGTACTGTTTACTCAGGTCTACTTTAGACAACATATGGTGGGTACTGTTTACTCAGGTCTACTTTAGACAACATATGGTGGGTTTACTGTTTCTACTTTAGACAACATATGGTCTACTTTAGACAACATATGGTGGGTACTGTTTACTCAGGTCTACTTTAGACAACATATGGTGGGTACTGTTTACTCAGGTCTACTTTAGACAACATATGGTGGGTACTGTTTACTCAGGTCTACTTTAGACAACATATGGTGGGTACTGTTTACTCAGCTCTACTTTAGACAACATATGGTGGGTACTGTTTACTCAGCTCTACTTTAGACAACATATGGTGGGTACTGTTTACTCAGCTCTACTTTAGACAACATATGGTGGGTACTGTTTACTCAGGTCTACTTTAGACAACATATGGTGGGTACTGTTTACTCAGGTCTACTTTAGACAACATATGGTGGGTACTGTTTACTCAGCTCTACTTTAGACAACATATGGTGGGTTTACTGTTTACAACAGGTCTACTTTAGACAACATATGGTGGGTACTGTTTACTCAGGTCTACTTTAGACAACATATGGTGGGTACTGTTTACTCAGGTCTACTTTACACAACATATGGTGGGTACTGTTTACTCAGGTCTACTTTACACAACATATGGTGGGTACTGTTTACTCAGGTCTACTTTACACAACATATGGTGGGTACTGTTTACTCAGGTCTACTTTACACAACATATGGTGGGTACTGTTTACTCAGCTCTACTTTAGACAACATATGGTGGGTACTGTTTACTCAGCTCTACTTTAGACAACATATGGTGGGTACTGTTTACTCAGCTCTACTTTAGACAACATATGGTGGGTACTGTTTACTCAGCTCTACTTTAGACAACATATGGTGGGTACTGTTTACTCAGCTCTACTTTAGACAACATATGGTGGGTACTGTTTACTCAGGTCTACTTTAGACAACATATGGTGGGTACTGTTTACTCAGCTCTACTTTAGACAACATATGGTGGGTACTGTTTACTCAGCTCTACTTTACACAACATATGGTGGGTACTGTTTACTCAGCTCTACTTTAGACAACATATGGTGGGTACTGTTTACTCAGGTCTACTTTACACAACATATGGTGGGTACTGTTTACTCAGCTCTACTTTAGACAACATATGGTGGGTACTGTTTACTCAGCTCTACTTTAGACAACATATGGTGGGTACTGTTTACTCAGCTCTACTTTAGACAACATATGGTGGGTACTGTTTACTCAGCTCTACTTTAGACAACATATGGTGGGTACTGTTTACTCAGCTCTACTTTAGACAACATAAGGTATGTAAAGGTCTGGCAAACATATGTTTTAGGGTGAGGTATGATGCCTGGATTAGGGATTAGGGATTATTTTTTCAGTACCACAGACAATGTAGGAAAATACAACACAACATTACACAGAACAACACAACACAGTACAACACACTGACTCTAGCAAGAAGAAAAATAAAAGAGAGAGAAGGAAAGAGTGAAATGGTGAAGGGGGAATTATGGGAGGAGAGGGAGGGAATGAAGGGAAAGGGACAAGGGAGAGAGAGAGAGAGAGAGAGAGAGAGAGAGAGAGAGAGAGACGAAGTGTTGGCAATGACTGTGTGTGTGTATGCTCATGATATCTGCAGGAGGTTTTTCTGGGTATTATTTTAAACTTTTGACGTTGATTGTTTTCAGTGGGTTCGAACGGTCTGGCGTAGCTGGGAAGAGGGAGGAGAGGAGAGGGAGTAGAAAATGTGGTTTCAATCACTCACAAAGATGCTTTTGTTCTGCAGCTGGGGCCCTCTCTCTCAGTGAGCCCTCAGGAGCCTGCAGACTGCAGACGGGGACAGTTACAGTATGGCTCTGGACGGGGACAGTTACAGTATGGCTCTGGACGGGGACAGTTACAGAATGGCTCTGGACGGGGACAGTTACAGAATGGCTCTGGACGGGGACAGTTACAGAATGGCTCTGGACGGGGACAGTTACAGAATGGCTCTGGACGGGGACAGTTACAGAATGGCTCTGGACGGGGACAGTTACAGTATGGCTCTGGACGGGGACAGTTACAGTATGGCTCTGGACGGGGACAGTTACAGTATGGCTCTGGACGGGGACAGTTACAGTATGGCTCTGGACGGGGACAGTTACAGTATGGCTCTGGAAGGGGACAGTTACAGTATGGCTCTGGACGGGGACAGTTACGTTATGGCTCTGGACGGGGACATTTACAGTATGGCTCTGGACGGGGACAGTTACAGTATGGCTCTGGACGGGGACAGTTACAGAATGGCTCTGGACGGGGACAGTTACAACTATTGGCAAACTGTGTGACATTTGGGTGACAGAGTGACATTTTGATTGCACAAAAATGCTCTTTAATTTATCTTATTACCAATTGTACGTGGATGGAACACAGACCTGTGTGTGTATTAGTATGCACATAAATGTATTGTGAACCTGTGTTGTTGTAGAGTGAGTCAACATACAGGACAGCAAAAACATTCTCTAGTACGCACACACACTCACACACACACATGCAAACACACAAGCATGCACACACACACATATACACATATACACATACACACATACCACACATACACAGAGAGAGGCAGAGAGAGGTCTCTGTACAGGATGAGCATGACACAGAGGGTCTGTCTGGACCTCAGTGTTTCAGCGTTCCCATCAGAGCTACAGCTAACAGCTAGCCACGGCTCAGAGCTGCCTGGTAGGCTTTAGCCTCTTCCTCAAGCACACTCACATATACGCCTACCACACACCACACACAAGCCAATACGATTGCATAAGTACATGCACAAATGTGTATGTCGATGATCATATACACATGCACACCAGTGACACACATACGCACAAATTCACAAACGTGGAGTATGCACACAGACACACAAACTCTCTCACACGAAAGAACCCGGGTTGAGCTTGTACAGTATTTCTCTCCAGATGAGTAAGAGACAGTAGTTTAATATAAATGAGTAACACGTATAGGCTAAACTCTAGTGTAGCAAGCCAAGAATAACGTCTCCGTGTGTTGCACCTGGGTCATTCCATGTCCTTTCAACAAGCCATGACACCCACCATCTCAGGTTGTTCTGAAATGGTTTCTGCAGTTAGAAACATATAAGATTAGAATTCCTGCAACATTATTTTGTTGAAATATGATTTGATCTCTGAGATATTAAGCTAATTGATTGCACCCAAATTGGGCATTTTACTTGAAAAGATTCATATAATATTCAATAAATATAGTACCCAACATCTGATTTGGACTAAACTTGTTTGTACCAATGGGAAAGACATGAGGAATCCCTTGAAAATAGTCAAAAGCCACCCACAGACCCATGTTCTATTTTTTTTAATAAATATTTTTTATTTAACCTTTATTTAACTAGGCAAGTAAGTTAAGAACAAATTATTGTTTACAATGACGGCCTACCCCGGCCAAACCCGGACAATTGTGCTCCTTGATTCAGCCTGGATTCGAACCAGGGACTGTAGTGACGCCTCCTGCACGGAGATGCAGTGCCTTTGACCCCTGCCTAACTCTGAAGCATGTGAAGTATGTACAGTATGTAATGTATTTCCAGTGAATATGGTGATGGTTATTTTCCCCTCTTCAGAGAAATTAGTAATTGAAGTTGTTAGGTTTATGTCCCATTATACATCCTGATATGGCCAAGTTCTGACCACTAGACGGTGCTGTTCCTGCTATTTGGTGTCTTACTCATTGGTGGAAAACATTTGATGCAGATGTTGAGTACTATATACAGTTCCTTCGGAAAGTATTCAACATTTTGTTACATTACAGCCTTATTCTTAAATGGATTAAATTGTTTTGTTCCTCATCAATCTACACAGAATAGCCCATAATGACAAAGCAAAAACAGGTTTTCATGAATGTTTGCTAATTTATTTGAAAAAAAACAGAAATATGACATTTACTTAAGTATTCAGACCCTTTATTTAGTACTTTGTTGAAGCACTGAGTAGACATTTCAGAACAATCAGAGATTGTTGTGCTTTTGAACCTGCACCTTGGCTCACGTTGTGTACTGTAAAGAGGTTCTGTTTAGTATGCATATGGTGGTAAAGTGTGTGTGTGTTTGTATGTGTGTGTGTGTGCGTGTTTTTAGTATGCGTATGGCGGGGTCTCTTCCTAACCAATTGTCACAGGGATTTAAGCGTCAAGAACAAATTTCCTCCCTCGTGACTGACAGAGCAGTTCACAAAAAGCACCAGATTAAATAGTTTAAACTTTCCAAAAACACTCAACAGTTTTAAATCTTTTCCCTGTGGCAACAGATCCACAGTGGAATGCTGAGGTTTAAAGATACGCTTTAGGGCATGTTTCAAACCCTGTGGAGAGGGAGAGGGGGTGAGAGATGGAGAAACAGAAAGAGGGGGAAGGTAGTGGAAGAAGGATGGAGAGAGGTAGGGAAGAAGAAAGGAAGAAAAAAGTAGAGAGAGAGAAAGAGAGAGAGAGAGAGAGAGAGCGAGAGAGAGAGCGAGAGAGAGAGAGAGAGAGAGAGAGAGAGAGAGAGATAAGAGAGAGACGAGAGCAGAGAGAGAGAGAGACGCAGAGAGAGAGAGAGAGAGAGACAGAGAGAGAGAGAGAGAGAGTGGCAGCTGAGAGCGAGAGAGAAGCTGACCACGACTCCATTTTGTTGAGAGACGAGATTGAGAGAGAGAGCAAGAGAGAGAGAGAGAGAGAGACGCAGAGAGAGAGAGAGAGAGAGAGAAAGACGAACCAGAGAGAGAGAGAGAGAGAGAGCGCAGAGAGAGAGAGATAAGAGAGAGACGCAGAGAGAAACCCAGAGAGACACAGAGGCAGAGAGAGAGAGACACAGAGAGAGAGAGATGAGAGAGAGACGCAGAGAGAGAGAGAGAGAGACGCAGAGAGAGAGAGAGAGATGCAGAGAGAGAGAGACGCAGAGAGAGAGAGAGACACAGAGAGAGAGAGAGAGAGAGAGAGAGACGCAGAGAGAGAGAGAGAGAGAGAGAGAGAGAGACGCAGAGAGAGAGAAAGAGAGAGAAAGAAAGAAAGAAAGAGAAAAGGGAATGAAACCTGATCTCTCTCAGCTGGGCTGGAATAACACACCTCCACCCAGTGGCAATCTGAGTAACTGGCTGAAGTGCGCTATTCCTCCGAGTACAGAGACAGAGACAAAGTAGAATCTCAATTCAACGGCTCAGACACAAGAGGTGTCAATCACGGACTACAGGAAGAAACCCAGCCCAGTCACGGACCAGGATGTCTTGCTCCCAGGCAGACTAAATAACTTTTTGCCCGCTCAGGGGTGAGGGAGTCCTGACACACACGCACACCCACGCAGACACACACAGATGCACACACACACACGCGCACACGCATGCATGCAAGCACGCACACAGTTTGTCAGTGTATGTGGGGTGCGAGCAGCTTTTGACTAACACAGCATCTTTGGATCCACAATGAAACATTGTGACTTAAAGGAACCAGCTACTATGTTTTAAAGGTCATCCTTGGACTTATGAGACCCATTTCATTGTTAAAATGTCCATTGGATAGTCAAATGGAAATGTTGATATGTGATATTTCAAATCCAGTAGTATTATGTGTCCATGACAATTTTTCATCACTGACAATAAAGTTAATTTGAGCTTATCTCTCAACATTATATTCGCAGTGAAAATTACAAAAATGAATGGCAGACTCTAATCCTCATTTGGGGGGGGAAGTATTCCATAGGAATAACTTTGTAAAATGTAAATATAAAGATTATTTATTCACCAAATTATGTAAAAAATTTCAACATATTACTTTCATATAAATGTTTTATTAAAATGTTGAGTTACTGCTGGCCAAGCTACAGTGTATGTTAGCTTATCGGATGTGATGGCTAGCTAGTAGGCAATCTCGTCTTCGTTTTCAGCTGTTCAGGGATGAACAACCAAACAAACTAATCATAAAATCAGCAGTGTCTGTCACGTTCGTGAGGAGAGACGGACCAAGGCGCACCGGATGATGAGTTCCACATATTTATTATAAAGTGAAACTTAGCAAAACAAAACAATAAATCAAATAAACAAGGAAACGTGACTACGTGGTGCACATGCACAAAACACAAAATAATATCCCACAAATGCAGGTGGGGAAACAACCTACCGAAATGTGATCCCCAATCAGAGGCAACGATAAACAGCTGCCTCTAATTGGGTACCATATCAGCACCCACATATAAATATCTATACTAGATCACCCCCTAGTCACGCCCTGACCTACTACACCATAGAGAAACAATGGCTCTCTATGGTCAGGGCGTGACAGTGTGAATTGTGAATACCCAGACAGTTCCTTAATCCTGAATTGGTGAACTTGCTAGCCAGCTAATGACAAATGTAGCAAATTTTCACATTAACAAAGGTAGTTGTGGTTCTCAGTAACTTGAACCAGCACTGAAATTTAAACGGTGGTTCATTTCTCCCCCCTTTATGTTTCTGCTCTATTCTCCTCAGGTGGAAGTACATCCCATCACCCAAACAGATGTAAAAAACATGCAGTGCATTCAGAAAGTATTCAGACCACTTGACCTTTGACATTTTGTTACGTTACAGCCTTATGCTAAAATGGATTAAATTGTTTTTCCCCTCACCAATCTACACACAATACCCCATAATGACAAAGCAAAAAAACTTTTGGAAAACCCCCCAGAAATACAACATTTACATAAGTATTCAGACCCTTTACTCAGTACCTTGTTGAAGCACCTTTGGCAGCGATTACAGCCTGGCGTCTTGTTGGGTATGACACACCTCTATTCTGCTCTGACGGGAGCGTCGCTGCACAGCTATTTACAGGTTTCTCTAGAGATGTTTGATTGGGTTCAAGTCCAGGCTCTGCCTCAAGCACATTCAGAGACTTGTCCCGTAGCCACTCCTGCGTTGTCTTGGCTGTGTGCTTAGGGTCATTGTCCTGTTGGAAGGAGAACTTTTGTCCCAGTCTGAGGTCCGGAGCTCTCAGGAGCAGATTTTCATCAAAAATCTCTCTGTACTTTGCTCCTTTCATCATTCCCTCGATCCTGACTAGTCTCCTAGTCCCTGCCGCTGAAAAACATCCCCACAGCATGATGCTGCCACCATGCTTCACCATAGGGTTGGTATCAGGTGTCCGCCATATATGATGCTTGGCATTCAGGCCAAAGACTTCAATCTTGGTTTCATCAGAGCAGAGAATTTTGTTTCTCATGGTCTGAGTCCTTTAGGTGCCTTCTGACAAATTCCAAGTGGGCTGTCATGTGGCTTTTACTGAGGAGTGGCTTCCATCTGGCCACTCTACCATAAAGGCCTGATTGGTGGAGTGCTGCAGAGATAGTTGTCCTTCTGGAAGTTTCTCCCATCTCCACAGAGGAACTCTGGAGCTCTGTCAGAGTGACCATCAGGTTCCTGGTCACATCCCTGACCAAGGCCCTTCTCCCCTGATTGCTCAGTGTGGCCAGGTGGCCAGCTCTAGGAAGAGTCTTGATTGTTCCAAACTTCTTCAATTTGAGAATGGAGGCCACTGTGTTCTTGGGGACCTTCAACGCTGCAGAAATGTTTTGGTACCCTTCCGCAGATCTGTGCCTCGACACAATCCTGTCTCGGAGCTCTACAAACAATTCCTTCGGGCCTCATGGCTTAGTTTTTGCTGTGACATGCACTGCCAACTGTGGGACCTTATATAGAGAGCTGTGTGCCTTTCCAAATCATGTCCAATCAATTGAATCTATCACAGGTGGACTCCAATCAAGTTGTAGAAACATCTCAAGGAAAATCATTTGAAAAAAGATGCACCTGAGCTCAGTTGAGTCTCATAGCAAAGGTTCTGAATACTTATGTAAAACTGGTATTTCTGTTTTTTATTTCTAATACATTTGCAAACATTTCTCAAAACCTGTTTCGCTTTGTCATTATGGGGTATTGTGTGTAGATTTATGAAAACTCCATTTTAGAATAAGGTTGCAACGTAACAAAATGTGGAAAAAGTCTTCTGGAAGGCTACCCAAAACAATTTAAAGGCAATGCTACCAAATATTAATTGAGTATATGTAAACTTCTGACCCACTGGGAATGTGATGAAAGAAATAAAAGCTAAAAAAAATCATTCTCTCAACTATTATTCTGACATTTCACATTCTTAGTGCTGATCCTAACTGACCTACGACAGGGAATTTTTACAAGGATTAAATGTAAGGAATTGTGAAAAACTGAGTTTAAATGTATATGGCTAAGGTGTATGTAAACTTCTGACTTCAACTGTATATAAACAAAGTGCATATAAATCTATCCATTCAAAACTAATACAGTCTGAACAGCATAATAGAATATTGCACCATATCAAAGAGAAATAAATAACAATGTGCAAAACTGCAGCATCCCACTTAAAACATTAAACTGGTCCCTCTTTTCTCTTTTCTTTATTGCCATGTTATAACCAGCAGCACACAGCAATGCTGACCATATTTTGCTTATATGAGAGATTTGCATCCAGAAATGCAAGCTGCCTCACTTTTGAGGGGCTGATGCGCTTTCTTCTATCAGTAATTATTTGTCCCGTTTTCTAGAAGACCCTCTCAGAGGGAACGGATGTGGCCACTATTCAGAGTCTCCCTGTCATGCCTTTAGTAAGCCGTGGGTAGACAGAGGCCTTGTTCTTCCACCAGCTCAGAGGGGCTCCTCCAAATAGGATCGGACCTCCATTATGGCATCTGCTAAGGGATTCCTTCGTGCTGCATCCCGGGTTGCTCTCTCGTCAAACAGCAGACGTTTGTGGCAATACTGCTGGTGCTTCTGCTCCATCTGATCCCTCTTCTTCCTGTTGCCCTGGTGCCTGAGCCAGCTGACTGTTGGGGCTGTCCCTCCCTGAGGTTATTCTTTAAGAGCCTCATCAGCAGCACCTCATCAATTCTGATAGCACGTGATTATATTGTATTCTGTGAAACTTTCTGTCCATTGATGAACATAGGGTGTTGTCACACTCTGACCATTATTTGAGTTGTTTGTTTCTATGTTTTGTTTGGTCAGGGTGTGATATGAGTGGGCATTCTATGTTGCATGTCTAGTTAGTCTGTTTCTATGTGTTTTGGCCTGATATGGTTCTCAATCAGAGGCAGGTGTTTGTCGTTGTCTCTGATTGGGAACCATATTTAGGTAGCCTGTTTTGTTTTGTGGTTCGGGGGTTATTGTCCATGTTACGTTGCATGTTAGCACTATGTTTCATTAGCAGTCACGTTAGTTTATTGTTTTGTTAGTTTGTTCAGTTTACTTCGTGTTTTTCGTCATCCATTAAAATGATGCATTCACACCACGCTGCGCATTGGTCCGCTTCTTACGACGATCGTGACAGAATAACCCACCACAAAAGGACCAAGCGGCGTGGTAACGGGCAGCAGCAGCAGCAGCGAACACAAGACTCCTGGACTTGGGAGGAGATTATGGACGGTAAAGGACCCTGGGCACCGCCAGGGGAATATCGCCGTCCCAAGGCAGAGCTGGAGGCAGCGAAGGCAGAGAGGTGCTGGTATGAGGAGGCAGCACGGCAGCGCGGCTGGAAGGCCGAGAGGCAGCCCCAAAAATGTCTTGGGGGGGCACACAGGGAGTGTGGCGAAGCCAGGTAGGAGACCTGCGCCAACTTCCTGTGCTTACCGGAGAGAGAGAGGAACCGGGCAGGCATGCGGTGGAGCGCATTGTGTCCCCGGTACGTGTGCATAGTCCGGTTCGGTACATTCCAGCTCCATGTATCGGCTGGGCTAGAGTGGGCATCGAGCCAGGTGCCATGAAGCCGGCTCTACGCATCTGGGCTCCAGTGCATCTCCTCGGTCCGGCATACATGGCACCATCCTTACGCATGGTGTCCCCGGTTCGGCCATCACAGCCCAGTGCGGGCTATTCCACATCGCAGCACTGGCCTGGTTACGGGGAGCATTCAACCAGGTAAGGTTGGGCAGGCTCGGTGCTCAAGAGCTCCAGTGCGCCTGCACGGTCCGGTCTGTTCGGTGCCATCTCCACGTACCAGACCTCCGGTGGCAGCCCCCCGCTCCAGGCTGTCTCGCCGTCTCATCCCTACAGGTGCTCCCGCCTGTCCAGCGCTGCCAGAGCCTTCCTCCTGCCCAGCGCTGCCAGAGTCTCCCATCTGTCCTGAGCTGCTAGAGTCTCCCGTCTGTCCTGAGCTGCTAGAATCTCCCGTCTGTTCTGAGCCGTCAGAGCCGCCAGTCTGTCCTGAACTGTCAGAGCCACCAGTCTGTCCTGAGCCGTCAGTCAGCCAGGAGCTGCCAGAGCCGTCAGCCACCAGGAGCTGCCAAGGCCGTCAGCCTGCTAGGAGCCGCCAGAGCCGTCAGCCAGCCAGGAGCTGCCAGAGCCGTCAGCCAGCCAGGAGCTGCCAGAGCCGTCAGCCAGCCAGGAGCTGCCAGAGCCGTCAAACAGCCAGGAGCTGCCAGAGCCGTCAACCAGCCAGGAGCTGCCAGAGCCGTCAGCCAGCCAGGAGCTGCCAGAGCCGTCAGCCAGTCCGGAGCTGCCCCTCAGTTTGGAGCTGCCCCTCAGTCCGGAGCTGCCCCTCAGTTCGGAGCTGCCCCTCAGTTCGGAGCTGCCCCTCAGTTCGGAGCTGCCCCTCAGTCCAGTGGGGCATTTAATTAGGGTCTTAGACCCAAGGTCGGAGGCGAGGGTAGCCACTCTAAAGAGGCCCTTGAAGAGGGAAATGACTATGCTGGAGTGGGGTCCACGTCCTGCGCCAGAGCCGCCACCGTGGCCAGATGCCCACCCAGACCCTCCCCTATAGGTTTAGGTTTTGCGGCCGGAGTCCGCACCTTAGGGTGGGGGGAGGGGGGTACTGTCACACTCTGACCATTATTTGAGTTGTTTGTTTCTATATTTTGTTTGGTCAGGGTGTGATATGAGTGTGCATTCTATGTTGCATGTCTCGTTAGTCTGTTTCTACGTGTTTTCACCTGATATGGTTCTCAATCAGAGGCAGGTGTTTGTCGTTGTCTCTGATTGGGAACCATATTTAGGTAGCCTGTTTTGTATTGTGATTTGTGGGTTATTGTCCATGTTACGTTGCATGTTAGCACTATGTTTCATTAGCAGTCACGGTCGTTTATTGTTTTGTTAGTTTGTTCAGTTTACTTTGTGTTTTTCGTCATCCATTAAAATGATGCATTCACACCACGCTGCGCTTTGGTCCGTTTCTTACGATGATCGTTACAGGTGTCCATCAACTCTGTCACATGTCCTGTGGTTACATTTGCTTCTCTCTGGCGGCTGGCTGTGATTTGCTGTCCCAGCTGTCACGTAGCTGAAAAGAGAGAACAGTAACTTATTAGTTCAGGTTCATGTTTTGTCTACTGATACTACATTCTCATCTACTGCACATATACATATATAACACTGGATTAAATAATGATGTAGTAATAACTCCCTACTGTACCTCTCTCCACTGACCTCCACAGTGACCTGCTCAAAGGGTTCCAGGACTGAACAGCTCCCCCACCACCTCCCATTCCTCATGAGACAGAGCATCAACAGGTGCATTGATAATGGCCAGGGTAGAGATGATGGCATCTTTTGACTCAAGAAACTGCTTCAACATATACAGTTTAGAGTTCCACCTTGTAGTGCAGTCTTGTTTAGGCCTCAGCTCAGGCATCCCCATCTGGCGTTGTGTAGACTAGTTGTTCAGCACCTACTGTGCTCCTGTGGAAGTATTCCACAGCTGATTTCACTTTGTCTACAGCGGGCTTCATCACCTTCAGAGCATCTCCTACAATCAGGTTGATTGTGTGGGCAAGACATGGATGATGGGTCCATTTAAAAATGTTCATGGCTTTGTTTATGTTGGCTGCATTGTCGCTAACACAACAGACCACTTTTCCATCTACTTGCCATTCTCTGGCCACTCAGTTCCTCTGCCAAGTTCTCTGAGGTGTGTCTGTTGCTGAACTCAAAGCAGTCCAGAAGACAGCTAGACAACGAAGAATCTTCAATGAAGTGACATGTAACCGACATGTAAGAAGTGGTTACCCTTGATGTCCAGCAGTCAGTGGTAAGGCAAACTGCAGTAGCTTTTTGGACTCTTTCCCGCACTGTAGCCTGTGTGCTCTTGTACAGTTGTGGAATACGTGATTTTGAAAGGGTTTTCCGGCTTGGAATTGTGTACATTGGATTTAGACTATTGCTATAATTTCTTAAACCTCGGTCCTCCACGATCGAAAATGGTTGGAAATCGTTGGCAATTATTTTAGTCAATGCAATATCAATTTGGCCTTCTTTTGCTACAGACATTGACTTTGGCATAAACTGGTCCATAGAAGACTGCGTTGATGTGGGTCGCGGAGTAGGTCTACTTGACCGAGTGGTTACATCTCCACGTGTGGAGGTGCTGGCTCCACCACTATCACTAGCAGGCCCGCTAGCTTCTCGAAGCTCCGCTACAGCTAGCTTCACAGTTGGGGTCACAGTTCGCATATGCCTGTAGGTTGTGAGTAGAACCGGCTTTATATGAGATTTTGATTTGGCAAATTCTACACTGCTCTAACATTGTCTACATTATTAAAATGCATCCAAATGCTACTGTGCTTCCGACTCATTTTCCAGCTGTTGTTTTCACAGCTGTCCTTCCTCTCTCTCCTCGGCTGCTCAGTGTGTGACTGTGAGTGAGTTGGCTCGGCCCTCCCTCACACATCTTTGGTTCATTGGTTGACACTGCATGTCTGATTGACAGGAACAACAGATGAGACTGTTAGTCTGAGCAGACAGTCAGAGCGAATGTGTGTGCGCTTGAGCATTTAGGCCTATTTTATTTTATTTATGTTTTCGTTATTTGAATTAGTTCATTCTATTCATTTAAATCTTTTGATTATTCATATCTTAATTTTTTAAATATTTTTATAAATAGATTCGGCTCTTCTGATTAGCGAGCCGGCTCCCAACGTTCACCTACAAGAGCCGGCTCCCAACGTTCACCTGCAAGAGCCGGCTCCCAACGTTCACCTAGAAGAGCCGGCTCCCAACGTTCACCTAGAAGAGCCGGCTCCCAACGTTCACCTACAAGAGCTGGCTCCCAACGTTCACCTACAAGAGCCGGCTCCCAACGTTCACCTAGAAGAGCCGGCTCCCAACGTTCACCTACAAGAGCCGGCTCCCAACGTTCACCTACAAGAGCCGGCTCCCAACGTTCACCTACAAGAGCCGGCTCCCAACGTTCACCTACAAGAGCCGGCTCCCAACGTTCACCTACAAGAGCCGGCTCCCAACGTTCACCTACAAGAGCCGGCTCCCAACGTTCACCTACAAGAGCCGGCTCCCAACGTTCACCTACAAGAGCCGGCTCCCAACGTTCACCTACAAGAACCGGCTCATATACAAACAGGTGTTACCTAAACCACTTATCTAACTTTAATTATATAAATTTTTCGGATAATGCACTTAAAAAATCACAGTGCAAGACATGTATAAATAACTATTGAACAAAGATACCTGCAGCACTTAATATGATAAATACATACACTTCAGCATTAGCAATACAGTATAGGAATCCAAGCTGGAAGCTTTACAAAAACTAAATGAACAAAAGAGAAAATCAAAAAGACATAATGGTAAAGAATGCCCTCGAGAGCTAAGCCAAGTGTTAATATACAATAATACATCATAACAGCCAAACCGGAGAAGGAACAGAAGTGTCTATGGAGATCTGTCAACATCATCAACGAATGTGAATCTACATCTTGATAAAACAGCTTGGCTTACAGGTGTACCTTAAAGGATGAGAATTCAAACATCATATATTTACTGAATGCAGCAGCGCTTCTTTCGTGAGAGTTTGGATCATGACAATAATAATAATAGTAATCAATCATTCCTTTGTAAGCTGTGAGCAAGTGAGGGTGTACACTAAGCTCTGTTTGTATTTGGACAGTATCTTTAGTTACCCATTTTGGAAACACACCCAAGGTCTCCACCCAATGGCTTTCACCAATCCAAACCTGGTCAAATCAGTGATTACCTCAAATCAAATCAAATCAAATTTTATTCTCAAGGAATGAAGGGAGGAAGGAAGTGGTTATACACCATAATATGTGAACAGACCCTGTGTGTCCTTTTGTTTTGTACCTTTATTTTACTAGGCACGTCAGTTAAAGAACAAATTCTTATTTTCAATGACAGCCTAGGAACAGTGGGTTAAACTGCCTTGTTCAGGGGCAGAACGACAGATTTTTATCTTGTCAGCTCAGGGATATGATCTTGCAACCTTTCAGTTACTAGTCCGACGCTCTAACTACTAGGCTACCTGCCGCCCTTCAGGCTGTGACTAGTTGAAAGGAAGGAATCATGTCTACAGTATGTAAACAGGCTCTGTGTCCTCCAGGCGATGTATTGAAGCTGTTTCGTCTGTTGTCTGGTTTGTTTACCCCTCCTGGTGGCCACACACTGTATCACAGCAACCGAAGCTGACCCGCTCACTCCAGGTAGAAATCACCCATAGGCACAGATCTAGGATCAGCTGTCCCTCCCGAATCCCTGACCTTTAACGGAGGTGAAACACAATACAGGGTAAGGGCAGAGAGAAGGCTGAGGATTTACTCACTGTTATCACTGTGATGTTTGAGAATGCAGACATAACATGAATTAATGAGCACTACAACAGAGGAAACAACAGGGTCAGCACTACAACAGAGGGAACAACAGGATGAGCACTACAACAGAGGAAACAACAGGGTGAGCACTACAACAGAGGGAACAACAGGGTGAGCACTACAACAGAGGAAACAACAGGGTGAGCACTACAACAGAGGAAACAACAGGGTGAGCACTACAACAGAGGAAACAACAGGGTGAGCACTACAACAGAGGAAACAACAGGGTGAGCACTACAACAGAGGAAAAAACAGGGTGAGCACTACAACATAGGAAACAACAGGGTGAGCACTACAACATAGGAAACAACAGGGTGAGCACTACAACAGAGGAAACAACAGGGTGAGCACTACGACAGAGGAAACAACAGGGTGAGCACTACAACAGAGGAAACAACAGGGTGAGGACTACAACAGAGGAAACAACAGGGTGAGCACTACAACAGAGGAAAAACAGGGTGAGCACTACAACAGAGGAAACAACAGGGTGAGCACTACAACAGAGGAAACAACAGGGTGAGGACTACAACAGAGGAAACAACAGGGTGAGCACTACAACAGAGGAAACAACAGGGTGAGCACTACAACAGAGGAAAAAACAGGGTGAGCACTACAACAGAGGAAACAACAGGGTGAGCACTACAACAGAGGAAACAACAGGGTGAGCACTGAGAGGAAACACAGGGTGAGCACTACAGAGGAAACAACAGGGTGAGCACTACAACAGAGGAAACAACAGGTGAGCACTACAACAGAGGAAACAACAGGGTGAGCACTACAACAGAGGAAACAACAGGGTGAGCACTACAACAGAGGAAACAACAGGGTGAGCACTACAACAGAGGAAACAACAGGGTGAGCACTACAACAGAGGAAACAACAGGGTGAGCACGACAACAGAGGAAACAACAGGGTGAGCATTACAAAGAGGAAACAACAGGGTGAGCACTACAACAGAGGAAACAACAGGGTGAGCACTACAACAGAGGAAACAACAGGGTGAGCACTACAACAGAGGAAACAACAGGGTGATTATTACAACAGAGGAAACAACAGGGTGAGCACTACAACAGAGGAAACAACAGGGTGAGCACTACAACAGAGGAAAAAACAGGGTGAGCACTACAACAGAGGAAAAACAGGGTGAGCACTACAACAGAGGAAAAAACAGGGTGAGCACTACAACAGAGGAAACAACAGGGTGAGCACTACAACAGAGGAAACAACAGGGTGAGCACTACAACAGAGGAAAAAACAGGGTGAGCACTACAACAGAGGAAACAACAGGGTGAGCATTACAAAGAGGAAACAACAGGGTGAGCACTACAACAGAGGAAACAACAGAGTGAGCACTACAACAGAGGAAACAACAGGGTGAGCACTACAACAGAGGAAACAACAGGGTGAGCACTACAACAGAGGAAACAACAGGGTGAGCACTACAACAGAGGAAACAACAGGGTGAGCACTACAACAGTGGAAAAAACAGGGTGAGCACTACAACAGAGGAAACAACAGGGTGAGCATTACAAAGAGGAAACAACAGGGTGAGCACTACAACAGAGGAAACAACAGAGTGAGCACTACAACAGAGGAAGCAACAGGGTGAGCACTACAACAGAGGAAACAACAGGGTGATTATTACAACAGAGGAAACAACAGGGTGAGCACTACAACAGAGGAAACAACAGGGTGAACACTACAACAGAGGAAACAACAGGGTGAGCACTACAACATAGGAAACAACAGGGTGAGCACTACAACAGAGGAAAAAACAGGGTGAGCACTACAACAGAGGAAAAAACAGGGTGAGCACTACAACAGAGGAAACAACAGGGTGATTATTACAACAGAGGAAACAACAGGGTGAGCACTACAACATAGGAAACAACAGGGTGAGCACTACAACAGAGGAAACAACAGGGTGAGCACTACAACAGAGGAAACAACAGGGTGAGCACTACAACATAGGAAACAACAGGGTGAGCACTACAACAGAGGAAACAACAGGGTGAGCACTACAACAGAGGAAACAACAGGGTGAGCACTACAACAGAGGAAACAACAGGGTGAGCACTACAACAGAGGAAAAAACAGGGTGAGCACTACAACATAGGAAACAACAGGGTGAGCACTACAACAGAGGAAACAACAGGGTGAGCACTACAACAGAGGAAACAGCAGGGTGAGCACTACAACAGAGGAAACAACAGGGTGAGCACTACAACAGAGGAAACAACAGGGTGAGCACTACAACAGAGGAAACAACAGGGTGAGCACTACAACAGAGGAAACAACAGGGTGAGCACTACAACAGAGGAAACAACAGGGTGAGCACTACAACAGAGGAAACAACAGGGTGAGCACTACGTCACACAGTCAAAGTGGTGAATATGATTTGACAAATGTCATCAGCTAAATGAGATGGCGAGACTGGTAGAGGATCGAAGTCTCTCACCAGACACACTCCATACCTCTACTATTCCAGATGTTTCCCTTGACTCACACACCACACACACATTGGGACCGCTGCTCCCACACTCTCTCCCTTTCCTCAATCAGGCTGGAGTGATGAGTGAGTCCACCTACAGTATGTGTGTATTGGGTGAGTGTGTATTGTGGGAAGATGTATTGTGGGAGTGTGTATTGCGCGAGTGTGTATTGCGCGAGTGTGTATTGTGCGAGTGTGTGTTGTATGAGTATGTATTGGGTGAGTGTGTATTGCGGGAGTGTGTATTGTGTGAGTATGTATTGGGATTGTGTGTATTGTGTGTGTGTGTATTGTGTGAGTGTGTATTGTGTGTGTGTATTGTGTGAGTGTGTATAGTGTGAGTGTGCTCCTTGCCAGGAGTCTGTTTGTTCTGAGGCCTCGCCCTGTCTGCCACTCTTATTCAAAGCACATTTCCCTCCTCTCTCTCTCTCTCTCTCTCTCTGATACACACAATATAGCTCTTTCTAAATCTCAGGAGGAATTGGTGAAACATTGGTGAGCTGGGGAGAAAGGTGGGGAAGGGGGAGAGTAGGGCCAAGGGGATGGTGGATACAGCTATGGTGTGGGGCAGGTGTATGAGGCATTTGACTGCACTACAGAGCCATCTCTTTATCTCTAGGAATCGCGTGTGTAAAACCAGTGGCACATCTGGACAGATAAAGAACACCACGCTGACACAGTCAGACAGTGTAATAAGTATTTTATTGCATTTTATAATGCCATTGTCAATAATTAGTACAGATTACATGCAACTAGACCTACTGTACAGCTGTTTTATTGTCTGCATGGACAGACACAAGAAGATTCAGGTTACAAATACACAGATATATGTGTGTGTTTTATACAGCATGAGGAAAGGACAGTGACTGGCATTACATGGCCACCCAGGGAAGGGGGAAAGGGCAGTGACTGGCATTACATGGCCACCCAGGGAAGGGGGAAAGGGCAGTGACTGGCATTACATGGCCACCCAGGGAAGAGGGAAAGGGCAGTGACTGGCATTACATGGCCACCCAGGGAAGAGGGAAAGGGCAGTGACTGGCATTACATGGCCACCCAGGGAATGGGGAAAGGGCAGTGACTGGCATTACATGGCCACCCAGGGAAGGGGGAAAGGGCAAAGGTCTCAGTGGCAAAGTCGCCTTTTTTTAAACCTCTTTTAGACCATCTTAAAAACCACCGCCTGCTCCTACTTTACCTATTCCCCTGGGTCACACTTTCAAAAAATGAAGAAACAGAACAAAATAAAAAGATAAAAGAGAGGTAAACAGAAACTAAGTAATGTTACAGAGAGTCACTGAATGTACACACATTCCTAAGATACAACCAGAGGACAGCTGAATGTACACACATTCCTAAGATACAACCAGAGGACAGCTGAAGTGGTAGTTCCATTTTTTGGGGGGGCTGTGAAGTTCATGATAACATGGGCAACTGTCCTTTAAGTTCCCTTTTCCTCAACATGACACCTAAGAGCTGTCCAATCATAGAGCAGGGGCGGGGCCAATTAGGTCCCTGGAGTCACTAATGATCCAATAGGAAGAGTGCTTGTCCAAGAGATGATAGCGATGGTGATAGCGAAGAATGGTTTGAGGTATGGGAAGTAGCTTGTGGTAGATTAGTGCCTGGGGTTGGTTTGGTTACGGTTGTGGTTATGGTTGTGGTGGTCTGTTAGCTTGTAAGCCATGGCCACTCACAACACCTTTGGTTAGGATTCTAATTGGACAAATGCCATCAGGTGTTTGATTGAGGGCCACGCCCAGTTGTCTTATTGAGTGATTGACCGCTGTAAGTTAAAGGTCATCAAAGGAATGACTGTGGTCAGGGGTCAGAGGACACATATTGGCACATAAAGGACCCACAACATCACCTTTACATTGGTCCATCTTTAAAAGCAAGAGAGGGTCTACATATTTTCTTCAATTATTTTCCTCTTTCTCTCATTTTTTCTGAGGTTTTGGTCCTGTCTTAGAGAAAAGTCCTTCTGAGGTATCATCAATACATAATGAAGTCAACTTTTTGTTTTACTGTTGTTTTTCTTTTTCTTTCCTTAAAAATGCAGTACAGAGACAAAAGGTATCAAAATAGACCTAGCTAAGATAAATATACAAACAGCTGTTACCTAAACCACTTATCTAACTTTAATTCTTTTATTTTTTTGAGATAATACACTTAAAAAATCATCGTCCCAGACGTTTTATGAAGAAAACGAGAAAAAAAAGAAAGGAATAACTATTGAACAAAGATACCTGCAGCACTTAATATGATAAATACATACACTTCAGCATTAGCAATACAGTATAGGAATCCAAGCTGGAAGCTTTACAAAAACTAAATGAACAAAAGAGAAAATCAAAAAGACATAATGGTAAAGAATGCCCTCGAGAGCTAAGCCAAGTGTTAATATACAATAATACATCATAACAGCCAAACCGGAGAAGGAACAGAAGTGTCTATGGAGATCTGTCAACATCATCAACGAATGTGAATCTACATCTTGATAAAACAGCTTGGCTTACAGGTGTACCTTAAAGGATGAGAATTCAAACATCATATATTTACTGAATGCAGCAGCGCCTCTTTCGTGAGAGTTTGGATCATAACAATAATAGTAGTAGTAATCATTCATTCCTTTGTAAGCTGTTATTATTGTCCGTCTCCCAGCAAGCTCTGTGTTTGTCTTTGGATAGTATCTTTAGTTACTCAGAGCCTCTCCTCAGCTGTCTGAACCAAGGGGCCAACAGGGGCCCGGCTCCTAGTGACATGGGCCACTATTCACCGTGAAGGGCCAGCTCCATGTCACAGGGCTTTAATTCCCAGCTCTGAGGCTTATTGACTGATACTAAGGGCCCTTTCGACTGAACACTGACTACAGCCGGTGAGTGTGTTTCCTTTATCGCTGCCATCTTAAAGCTGTTCTCTCCATTCATGTGTAGTGTGGGCCGCTGGCGTGTGGCGGGCACTAGTGTGTGTGTGGCCCAATGGCGGGTGCAGGGCACTCATACATTCTGCCCATCATCACTCCTGACAACCAGCTTCCTGCCCCATTGAGTCGCAGCTAACGACCGGACTATCATTGGCTGCCGGCAAAGCCGGCTCATAAATATGCGTGCATACAATTAGAGCACCCAGTTAAGAGGCTGTTCGCGGAGTTTTATGATAATGGTCAGTACAGAGAGAGCCAATAATACACAGCTGAGAGTAGACCTTTTAAACATGGTGACTACTTCACTCTTCACTCTTAGGAGAACGCACCAGTTATCTGGTGTTTTAGGAGAGGTAGTCTATCTTTAACGGGGTGTAATGTTGTTGTAACGTCTCTTTGTTTTTGCGCTCACGCTCATGAATTTGGAGTTCAGATAGCCAGACAAGCTTTTTCAGACCTACTTAATGTGTATTAACAGTAAGCTGTGTTTTGGTATATTTCACTATTATTATTGAGGAAGATATTATTTTTTTAAAACCTGACATATTTCTGGTCTCCAATCTCCCATTTGCTTTTATTGTGAACCATTTTGAAAAGGAGGTAGTGTTATTTTTGGTTTTTACTCTCGGTGTCCCTCTCCCACTTTGTTTGTTATAAATCAGTCTGATGACGTGAAGCATCACAACGCTACTTATACAGGAAACAGTGCTGTTTTACACAGGAAGTCAATACAAAGACTCCTTTATTAAAAAACAAAGAAAATGGTGCCAAGAGTTGATTTGACAAAACTGTTCCCGAATGTTGTTTTAGAAAAAAGACATAAGTTGACATGTCCCTTGGTGTGCTCCTTTCACATTGGTATGATTTTGTCATTTGTCAGTTGTTCTCTCTTTGCTGTAAATATCACAAATGGTCATAATGGTATGTCTGTTCTGAAAAACCCTCCGTTTGTCTACTGATGTGATGTTTGGAATGGCAGCCAGCTTCAAACAGTCTCTATCACAACTACTCACAGACTAGGGGATTATGAACGTGTTTCTATAGCAATGTGAGAGCAAGAAGACATTATAAGAGCGAAACATTATCATTTTGTTCCTATTTATTATAACACCTGTCCTTTTTGGTATTTGTTAAACTGTTGTGTCTACTAGACTATACTGTAGGTGAGGAGTAAAGAAAGTACATTAAGTAAACTGTTCACTGCTAGACAATGGGACTTTTGGTCCTATTCAATCAAACCGGGAGCCGGGTCAGAAAAATGACATTCTCCTGCATAGCACAAAGGGATGTTTGAATGAGTTTCACAATGAAAATATTGTTTTGGTTGAGGAAATTAATCAAAACATGCATTATTACAGTGCAATAAAAATGTATTTTTTGTTTTACAAGGTTTCCCAGTTAATGACAACTGACAACAGCCCACTTCTTTTTTTTTGCTGGCTTCTAGCGTCACATAAAGGTATATAAATGTTGTGTTCAAGTGCCTAATGAGGGTAAGATAATTATTTGTCATCTTTAACCCTGAATCCCATCTTAGGCTTGCCTACAGCAGAGCCTGTCATAGGGTTGTGTTTGAAACACAGGTAGCCTGAGCATGGAGAGATAGAGATTTAAATCCTAAGTGCTTTCTTTCTTTATCTAAGGAACTGCAAAAGTGTTGTTTGTTAATACTGTTTTTGGCCTTCAACCATAGCATGCCTAATGTTAGTCATCATTTGCACCAGTTAAACATATGTAAAAAAGATTTTAACATCACCAAATTCTATTTAGCATTTTATACTTTGGTTTTTGGAATGGTCAGTACTGTCATGAACAAATTCAACGTAAGAGTTACGATAATACAATAATAATTTAAATGTCAGATGTTTATTGTCTTTTGGCCAGTTCTTTAGAGGAAAAACTCAAAAGGGGAAAAATAAACTACAGGGTTTTTGGTTTTCTACACATTTCTTTGGTTACCTGTAACAAAAATAAAAGGGGAGAAAAAGCAGAAAATACATCAAAAATAATGTGTTTAAATTTGGTATGGCACTGCAGAGAAGGTAATGCTTTTATGCTCACTGAAAACAAAAGATTTTAAATCTCACGTGCTATTCCTTTGAGTTCAACTCACACAGTGAATTGCAGACAGCTTCTATACAGTAACTACAGTAACAATAGAACTTTGAAATGAAACTGAGCAGAGTTGCCACGTTTTGGTGTCCCACACAAAGAATCCCCCCTTACTTCTTTTACATTTTGCACACACTTCCGGGCAGAAATTTGTGGGATGAGGTATTCTCTGACTGCCATAATGTCTTTTTTCAAGCATTGCTTTGTATCACAGCTGATGTTTCTCAACTAACTACGAGAAGATAAAATAAAAAGGAATGAAAGTTAGTTAAAAAGGAATAATACAAATGGATGATAATGTTGGGATTATTGGTGAGTGTTCTCAGGAGCTGAGGCCCTCGATCCTAAGTGCTATTCTCAATCTCCTGCCATCTAAACTGGCAAACCCAGACACACAGAAAGGTATTCATGGTGGGCTGGGCTATGGGGAATTTTGGGACAATACTGCACTTTCTTTGCCACCAATGCTAGTTTGGAATGGTGTGAACAAGCAGAGTTAATAAAAACTAAAAACAAAAGAAACAATGCATTTTTACAAAATACACTTTGAAACAGAATTATATCACCATGGAAATATGAATCGTAAAAAATAAATGAAGATAACATCAAAGAAAGAAGGAAGTGAAAAAGCCACCACTTTTTGGATATAAAATGTTTTGTATTCCATAATCATAAACTATTTTAGTCAGATATCTCTGTGTGGATGATCTCTACTTCCTCCCTCTCTTTCTCTCTCTCTCTCAGGTTGGCCTGTGCCCATCACTATCACACATGAAGGAGGAGTTAAGCACCAAACGGTCTTTTTGGGGGGGGGACAATGTCTTCTTTTATTGTTTGTCATAATGAGTAAAGAGAGTCTTGTCTGGCTTGGGCAGAGAATGGCTAGAGAGTGGGCATAGGGCAGAGAATGGCTAGAGAGTGGGCATAGGGCAGAGAATGGCTAGAGAGTGGGCATAGGGCAGAGAATGGCTAGAGAGTGGGCATAGGGCAGAGAATGGCTAGAGAGTGGGCATAGGGCAGAGAATGGCTAGAGAGTGGGCATAGGGCAGAGAATAGCTAGAGAGTGGGCATAGGGCAGAGAATAGCTAGAGAGTGGGCATAGGGCAGAGAATAGCTAGAGAGTGGGCATAGGGCAGAGAATAGCTAGAGAGTGGGCATAGGGCAGAGAATAGCTAGAGAGTGGGCATAGGGCAGAGAATAGCTAGAGAGTGGGCATAGGGCAGAGAATAGCTAGAGAGTGGGCATAGGGCAGAGAATAGCTAGAGAGTGGGCATAGGGCAGAGAATGGCTAGAGAGTGGGCATAGGGCAGAGAATAGCTAGAGAGTGGGCATAGGGCAGAGAATAGCTAGAGAGTGGGCATAGGGCAGAGAATAGCTAGAGAGTGGGCATAGGGCAGAGAATAGCTAGAGTGGGCATAGGGCAGAGAATAGCTAGAGAGTGGGCATAGGGCAGAATCCTGCAATCCAGTCTCAGTCCCACCTATGGATCACTGACTGGTTTGTAAGCTTGGTTTCCGATGAGAAACCAAGTGTGAGAAGTGTGAGAAGGTGGTGTAATCCTTGAGAAAACCACTGTTCTTCCTTCCATCTCAAAGCCCAGCAGTTATTTCAGGCAAAAGAAGAAAAGAAAAACAAACTAACATGACCGGAGAAGAGGAGGAGAGTTATACACCTCCTGGTGACTGTTCCAAACAATATATACACATGATCTGATGTGTGTCTCTCCACACTCTCTCACACACCTGTATGTATATTGTAGTGGTGTGAACATCAAACTACCAGCACTAAAGGACTGTAGGGCGGGCAGACCATCTGTGTGAATCAACAGGGAGAGGAGAGGGGACCCTCCCTCCATATCACCACTGAGAGCTGTCTCTCTGACAAGGAGGGGGTGAGGTGGGTGAAAATGTGTGGGAATAAAGCAATGCTCCAGAGTGTTATTTTTGCGTCGGTATGTAATGGAGGTCTAACCCTGTTTGTCAATGTTGTTGGTTTCTTGCTTTATAAAAATCATGATCTTTATCTTTTTTTTTTAATCTCTATCTTGTTTTTTTACGTGGTCATCATTTCGCTTCACTCCAATGGAGCGGGCGGGATTAAACCTCAAAGTCCCGTCCACTGGTTCAGCTCATCCAATCCTACTCCAGCTCCTCGGTGGGAAGCTCATCATCCAAATCGCGGTCATCGCGATCGCTAGGCAATGCCATGTTCTGAGTGACAGTTGCCATGAGCGACATGGAGCGGCTGTCCTCCTCGATCTCAGTGGGCTCCTCCTTCACATGGACCTGGTGTCTGAAAGGCAGAGGGACGCGTTAGAGAAAGACAGAGAAAGAGAGAGGGAGTGTGTTTGTGTGTGTGTGTCTTACCCATACTGCTGTGGGCTGAGTGTAGGGCTGCAGCTGCCGTTGCTGTTGACCTGTTCCACAGTGGAGCTGACATCATCATGACCCATCCCATGCAGCATGTTGAGGCTGGCGGCAGATGAGGGGTTAACCAGGCCCTGGCTGTTCAGTAGAGTTAAACTGCTCTCTGCAAGGGCCGCCTGACACACACACACACACAGGAACACACAGATTTACATTAAAGGACACTCACATACATCACAATTGACTTCAAGTACTTATGGATCCACAAATAAACTTTGTGAGCAAGAAGAACCCGTGTATTTATTCAGTAACACAGATGCTTTGACTGTTTAGTCCTGTTGAGTACTTGCTGAGCATTTCGCTGCACCGTTTTAACCTGCTTTAAACTGAGTATGTGACGAATAAACGTTGATTTGATAATCAGTCATGCTGAAGACTGAAGCAGTGTTGCCTGGATGTCTAACTCTTCAGGATTACCACATACAACCACTAGGGGGCTCCTGCACACTACACTTCACTGCTCAAGGGTTTAGTGGCGTATGTGTGTGTGTGTGTGTGTGTGTGTATGTGTATGTGTATGTGTATGTGTATGTGTATGTGTGTGTGTGTGTGTGTGTGTGTGTGTGTGGGGTGGGGAGCGGGTGGGTGGGTTAGAGGGTAGAGAGAGAGTGAAAGTGAGAGACCATTCATTGCTGGTTGGTTTGCCCAGGGAGTGTGTGCATGTGATAGGAGTGACTGAAATTGATTTTCTAGGACAGGCACAAATTTCATGCAGTGACCTTAATTGACAAATAGTTGATGCTATAAGTCATCTGAGTCATAGTCGGATGGAGTAAAGGTGTATGTCTACAATGGTTCTTCCTTTAAAAGTTTGGAGCTTTTATGCTGCGACCGTTTGTGGTAAATTTGCTGCAAATTGCGTCATTCTGGCAACAATGGCTGACACTTAAATAATGTGCCACAGAATTCTGCGGCACCTCGCCAGCTGTGCTGCAGTATGTTAAAGGAAGAACCACTGTACGTCTGTGTGTTGGGAAGTGTGTGTGTGCATGTGGGAAGGAGTGTTCTGGACGTGTGCACGTGTCACTAACTAGCCTAACTTGCTAACTAGTGTGTGTGTGTGTAGGTGTGTACACTAACCTGGTAGCTGGCGTTTAGAGAACCGAAGCCCAGGCCTGAAATCATATTCTTCACCAGAGTAGGACTCCTAGAGAGAGAGCGAAAGAGAAGGGGGAGAAAGAAATAGGTGGAGATTAGAATGAAACACATCTCACGTATACTGGGAAGATGCAGTGAAATGTGTTGTTTTTACAGGGTCAGCCACAGAGCAGCACGTAGCCTAGCGGTTAAGAGGGTCGGGCCAGTAACCGAAAGGTTTTTCACCTTGTTGGCTAAGGTATTCGAACCAGCAACCTTTCAGTTACTGGCCCGACACTCGAACCGCTAGCCTACCTGCTGCCCACATGTTGAGTGCATGTGTGTAAAGGAGCAGCTGCAGCCAAAAACAACTTACAAATGTAACAAATGCACCCGCTACACACACAAGCATACACACATACTGTAAACAGATGCTGTTAACACACCCACAACAGCGGTTCCCAGTCTCTGATATCTGCTGTGCAGGCATGTGTGTATTTAAGTGTGTGTGTGTTTGATTGTGTAATATGGCCTGATTTCTCTGGCAGTTGGAATTGAAAATCTTGTTACACATGTTAACAAGCCTCTGTCTTCTGTGTGTGAAGATTTGTTGACACACGCTTCACGCTAACAAACCTCTCTCCACCCTGCATCATAGACAGCAGCACAGTAATGGTGTCCACAAATACGTAGAATGGGAAACACACACATTCACACATTTAGATATGAAACACACACACTGACAGAGCAGGCCTTTAAATTTGACTCCTGAGTTAATCCCTTGGTAATAATTAGGGGTGAACATATCGGAATGTCTAGTTTAACGCCCCGATGTGCAAAACCGCTGTCAAAGCTGACGTGCATACCTAGACTCAGCAACAACAAAAAACGTCCCTTTTTCAGGACCCTGTCTTTCAAAGATAATTTGTAAAAATCCAAATAACTTCACAGATCTTCATTGTAAAGGGTTTAAACACTGTTTCCCATGCTTGTTCAATGAACCATAAACAATTAATGAACATGCACTTATGGAGCAGTCGTTAACAGCTTACAGACGGTAGGCACTTAAGTCACAGTTATGAAAACTTAGGACACTAAAGAGGCCTTTCTACTGACTCTGAAAAACACCAAAAGAAAGATTCCCGGGGTCACTTCTCATCTGCGTGAATGTGTCTTAGGCATGCTGCAAGGAGGCCTGAGTACTGCAGATGTGGCCAGGGCAATAAATTGAAATGTCCATACTGTGAGACGCCTAAGACAGCGCTACAGGGAGACAGGACAGACAGCTGATCGTCCTCGCAGGGACAGACCACGTGTAACAGCACCTGCACAGGATCGGTACATCTGAACATCACACCTGCGGGACAGGTACAGGATGGCAACAACAACTGCCCGAGTTACACCAGGAATGCACAATCCCTCCATCAGTGCTCAGACTGTCCACAATAGGCTGAGAGAGGCTAGACTGAGGGCTTGTAGGTCTGTTGTAAGGCAGGTCCTCACCAGACATCACCGGCAACAACGACGCCTATGGGCACAAACCCACCATCGCTGGACCAGACAGGACTGGTAAAAAGTGCTCTTCACTGACGAGTCACGGTTTTGTCTCACCAGGGGTGATCATCGGATTTGAGTTTATCGTCGAAGGAATGAGCGTTACCCCCGAGGCCTGTACTCTGGAGCGGGATCAATTTGGAGGTGGAGGGTCCGACATGGTCTGGGGCGGTGTGTCACAGCATCATCGGACTGAGCCTGTTGTCATTTTAGGCAGTCTCAATGCTGTGCGTTACAGGGAAGACATCCTCCTCCCTCATGTGGTACCCTTCCTGCAGGCTCATCCTGACATCACTGCCATTAGCTTCACAACATACATACTATGGAACATTGTTTGGGTCTTTACGTGTAAGAAAAGATACAGTAGCACTGTCAAAGCTGTACAAAACATTCTGCAAACAAGAAAACACCGGCCACGAATGATGTGTTTACAATACTGTGTTGGTACTAAAGCATCATTTGTTTGACCAAAACTTCTGGTGTAGCTAGGTTTAGCTTGGTACCTAGCTAGCACCAACACAACCAGCCCAAAAACAATGACCAGTAGAACCTGCAGTCATTTTCATTATTCTTAGCAATGATTTAAGAATCCTGTGAGATATAGTAGCTAGGTTGCCACTTGTTGTTTGCCTATTGAAATTGAACAGTTCAATAAATAGCTAGCCAGCTACTTAACCCTGTTGCCCAAAGCTAATGTTATAAGCAGCCAGTTAGCTTCATCTGGCTATTGAGGCTCAACCGCACCAGGTTATGTGTTAAGCTAGCCACGGTAATGATTAGGCACAATAGTGGAATTTGTGGTTTGCCTTCAAAATAAAAGTATGCCATTGACAGTAATGCAAATGAATACAAATAGTAGAATTATGCCATACTTCTATTTTGAAGGCTAACCGCAAAGTCCACAATTGCAGCTAATCCTTATTGTGGCTAGCTTCACATAGATGGGTCCGACCCCCAATAATCAAATAAGAACTGTCTTATAAATGAGGGTTATTTAGATGATGACACCTATCTATATATTTAGCTAACTAACTATAGCTACTGAAACAGATTATGTCGTTCTGCTATGTTTTTGGGGAAGAACATTGTTTGCATTCATCAGCTAGCTAGTTTAAAAAAAATGACCAGCACTGTAGGTGCGCGAGACAACTTTACCAGCATCATAGCATACGTATCGATGAACCGTTGTGACATATGAAATACTAATAACTACGTACAAAATGTATGAACCCTTTAAATGATTATGTGAGGTGCAGTCATATTCAGGTTCTGATTGGTCAACAAGCTTATTTGACATGTCAAATAGTGTTAAATAGTATATTTTTTGACACGCAAAGACTCAAACGGCGTTCCATAGAAATCCTGGTTGAGAATGAAATGACTGAGCGACGAAACAGCACAGCAAGTAAGTGAAAGAAATAGGTTTTGAAGATGTTTTACTGGTAATGGGGACATACGTAAATGCCAACAAAATAACTTTTTGGTCAGTGAGGTTTGTGTAACCTTTATTTAACTAGGCAAGTCAGTTAAGAACAAATTCTTATTTACAATGACGGCCTACCCCGGCCAAACCCGGACGAAGCTGGGCCAATTGTGTGCCGACCTATTACACCTCTTGCACTGAGATGCAGTGCCTTAGACTGCTGTGTCCATGTGTGTGTGTTAACTATTTAACTGTACTAGAATTCTTAAAAGTCTGCTAAAATTAGAAATATACATTTTAAATATCGGTTATCGGTATCAGGTTTTTTTTGGCAAGGAAAATATCGGATATCGGTAAGGGCCAAAAATGTAATATCAGTGCATCACTAGTAATAATGACACAATTATACATGCCAACACCTATAACCTCACACACACATCACCCACACACACTTATCATCATAGCCAGGGTAGGCAGGCAGGCAGATTCATTTGGGAGATAAATGTGTGTGAGGAGAGCCAGGGTGGGCAGGCAGACAGATAAATGTGTGTGATGAGAGCCAGGGTGGGCAGGCAGGCAGATAAATGTGTGTGATGAGAGCCAGGGTGGGCAGGCAGGCAGATAAATGTGTGTGATGAGAGCCAGGGTGGGCAGGCAGACAGATAAATGTGTGTGATGAGAGCCAGGGTGGGCAGGCAGACAGATACATGTGTGTGAGGAGAGCCAGGGTGGGCAGGCACGCAGATAAATGTGTGTGATGAGAGCCAGGGTGGGCAGGCAGACAGATAAATGTGTGTGATGAGAGCCAGGGTGGGCAGGCAGGCAGATAAATGTGTGTGATGAGAGCCAGGGTGGGCAGGCAGACAGATAAATGTGTGTGATGAGAGCCAGGGTGGGCAGGCACGCAGATAAATGTGTGTGATGAGAGCCAGGGTGGGCAGGCAGACAGATAAATGTGTGTGAGGAGAGCCAGGGTGGGCAGGCAGACAGATACATGTGTGTGAGGAGAGCCAGGGTGGGCAGGCAGACAGATAAATGTGTGTGAGGAGAGCCAGGGTGGGCAGGCAGGCAGATAAATGTGTGTGATGAGAGCATGTGTGTGATGAGAGCCAGGGTGGGCAGGCAGACAGATAAATGTGTGTGATGAGAGCCAGGGTGGGCAGGCAGGCAGATAAATGTGTGTGATGAGAGCCAGGGTGGGCAGGCAGACAGATAAATGTGTGTGAGGAGAGCCAGGGTGGGCAGGCAGGCAGATAAATGTGTGTGATGAGAGCATGTGTGTGATGAGAGCCAGGGTGGGCAGGCAGACAGATAAATGTGTGTGAGGAGAGCCAGGTTGGGCAGGCAGACAGATAATGTGTGTGATGAGTTTGTACCCGGTCATCTTTGGTGGTCTTCTCTTTTGGTATTCCACTTCGTCCACCGTCCACACGGCCCCCTTCACGTTCTCCACCCTCACAAAACACTTATGCAGACTCAGGTTGTGGCGCACAGCATTCTAAATGGAGGGAAAGAGAGAGACGAGAGAGGGAGATAGAGATACAGAGGGAGAGAGAGACGAGAGGGAGATAGAGACACAGGGGGAGAGAGAGACGAGAGGGAGATAGAGACACAGAGGGAGAGAGAGACGAGAGAGGGAGATAGAGATACAGAGGGAGAGAGAGACGAGAGAGGGAGATAGAGATACAGAGGGAGAGATAGAGATACAGAGGGAGAGAGAGAGACGAGAGAGGGAGATAGAGATACAGAGGGAGAGAGAGACGAGAGAGGAGAGATAGAGATAGAGATACAGAGGGAGAGAGGGAGATAGAGATACAGAGGGAGAGAGAGACGAGAGAGGGAGATAGATACAGAGGGAGAGAGAGACGAGAGAGGGAGATAGAGATACAGAGGGAGAGAGAGACGAGAGAGGGAGATAGAGATACAGAGGGAGAGAGAGACGAGAGAGGGAGATAGATACAGAGGGAGAGAGAGACGAGAGAGGGAGAGATAGAGATACAGAGGGAGAGAGGGAGATAGAGATACAGAGGGAGAGAGAGACGAGAGAGGGAGATAGAGATACAGAGGGAGAGAGGGAGACACAGAGGGAGAGAGAGACGAGAGGGAGATAGAGATACAGAGGGAGAGAGAGACGAGAGAGGGAGATAGAGACACAGAGGGAGAGAGAGACGAGAGAGGGAGATAGAGATACAGAGGGAGAGAGAGACGAGAGAGGGAGATAGAGATACAGAGGGAGAGAGAGACGAGAGAGGGAGAGATAGAGACACAGAGGAAGAGAGAGACGAGAGAGGGAGATAGAGACACAGAGGGAGAGAGAGACGAGAGAGGGAGATAGAGATACAGAGGGAGAGAGAGACGAGAGAGGGAGAGATAGAGACACAGAGGAAGAGAGAGACGAGAGAGGCAGATAGAGACACAGAGGGAGAGAGAAGGAGATCATTTGCTTTCATAAGCATGTAGAGAGCCTGCCTGAAAAGAGAACCTTGTAATGGTTATTTGTAGTTGTTCTGAACAGAATCAAATATGACAAAAACTTGTTCAGACAAAGAAGTCAACTAATGGCTCCTGTAAAGGAGCGTGGCAGAGACACACACACTAAACACAGGAGCCCGACAGAGACACACACACTAAACACAGGAGCCCGGCAGAGACACACACACTAAACACAGGAGCCCGGCAGAGACACACACACTAAACACAGGAGCCCGGCAGAGACACACACACTAAACACAGGAGCCCGGCAGAGACACACACACTAAACACAGGAGCCCGGCAGAGACACACACACTAAACACAGGAGCCCAGCAGAGACACACACACTAAACACAGGAGCCCGGCAGAGACACACACACTAAACACAGGAGCCCGGCAGAGACACACACACTAAACACAGGAGCCCGGCAGAGACACAAACACTAAACACAGGAGCCCGGCAGAGACACACACACTAAACACAGGAGCCCGACAGAGACACACACACTAAACACAGGAGCCCAGCAGAGACACACACACTAAACACAGGAGCCCGGCAGAGACACACACACTAAACACAGGAGCCCGGCAGAGACACACACACTAAACACAGGAGCCCGGCAGAGACACACACACTAAACACAGGAGCCCGGCAGAGACACACACACTAAACACAGGAGCCCGGCAGAGACACACACACTAAACACAGGAGCCCGGCAGAGACACACACTAAACACAGGAGCCCGGCAGAGACACACACTAAACACAGGAGCCCGGCAGAGACACACACTAAACACACTATTCTATCTGTAGCTGGAAATAAGACAAGGATGTGCATCTCCTTCCCTAGTTTTATTTTAAAATGTCTTTAATCAGCCACAATCTACATACACACATACATACACACACACCGCTATCTGCAGCTCACTCCCCTAGGGACCGTCCTCCCTTTTCATCCGCTGTTTGTAGTTTGTTCATGCCCAATTTCATTACCAATTTTAATTTGTCTATAATTAAATCCTGCATATTTTCTCTGACACGCTTTTTTAATCCGTGAGGGAGGGACAGGCAGAGCGCGCATCACTCCTCACCGTAATTACACACACACACACACACACACACACACACACACACACACACACACACACACACACACACACACACACACGCACACACACACACACACACATAATTACACAAACCATAATCAGCCCCAGACCACCCCCCGCCCCTCTCCTCCTCACACCCCCTCTCTTTCAAGCCGTGATGCTCCGTTTTGTAAATGAGTATGACCCCAATCTCAGCCCGCCACCCCGCCATTGCTGCTCCTCTGCTATTCTCTGCTATTTGCATTTGTCTCCGTGATGAAAGCCTAATTCGCACAGTTAAAACATTAGCAGTCATTTACCGCAGGTCACAGCACACGTCACACACACACCCAGCAGACACGCACATAAACACAACACATCCTGCAGAGGTTGGGGCGAGGAGAGGTGTAGAGAAGGGTAAGGGTACATGTGGGAAAGGGGAGAAGGTAGACAGGTGGAAAAGGGAGGTATGGGTAAGGCCTGAGGTGGTGTTGGAGAGGTGTAGGGGTACAGCTAGGGGAGGTATAGGGGGTAGGGATGAGGCTGGAGGTAAGGAGAGGAGGGTAGGGGTGTTACAGAGGTCGCGTGTGTGTGTCACAGTGCCCACACAACAGATGTGTAGTTCTTACCTTTCAGCGAACAGCCCTTCAAATATTGTCCTCAATGTGATATTGGAATTCTTAAATGTACCACGTTGGTACCAAACGTTCAAGACTCTGAAATGATATTTTGCTGTAATATATTCTACTGAATGTGACCCTGCTCTCTTCCCATAAAAAGCAGTTCTCAACCATATTCAGAACCTTGGAGAAATTAAATCACTGTTTAACGCTCTCTGACTGAACAGTCTGCAGTTCACCTCTCCCTGTCTCCCATCCCTCTCTCTCCCATCCCATCCATCTCTCTCCCTCCCATCCCTCTCTCTCTCCCATCCCTCTCTCTCCCATCCCATCCATCTCTCTCCCATCCCTCTCTCCCATCCTCTCTCTCCCATCCCTCTCCCATCCCACTCTCTCCCATCCTCTCTCTCCCATCCCTCTCTCCCATCCCTCTCTCCCATCCTCCTCCCATCCCATCCCTCTCTCTCTCCCATCCCTCTCTCCCATCCCTCTCTCTCCCATCCTCTCTCTCCCATCCTCTCTCACCCATCCTCTCTCACCCATCCCTCTCTCTCCCATCCCTCTCTCACCCATCCCTCTCTCCCATCCCATCCCTCTGTCCCATCATCACTCTCTCCCATCCTCTCTCCCCATCCTCTCTCTCCCATCCTCTCTCCCCATCCCTCTCTCTCCCATCCCATCCCTCTGTCCCATCACTCTCTCCCATCCTCTCTCCCATCCTCTCTCTCCCATCCATCTCTCCCATCCTCTCTCCCATCCCTCTCTCCCATCCCTCTCTCTCCCATCCTCTCTCTCCCATCCTCTCTCTCCCTTCCATCTCTCCCATCCTCTCTCTCCCATCCCTCTCTCCCATCCATCTCTCCCATCCTCTCTCTCTCCCCTCTCCATCCATCTCTCATCCCTCTCTCCCATCCTCTCTCTCCCATCCCTCTCTCCCATCCTCCTTCTCTCATCCATCTCTCCCATCCATCTCTCTCCCATCCTCTCTCTCCCATCCTCTCTCACCCATCCCTCTCTCTCCCATCCTCTCTCCCATCCTCTCTCTCCCATCCATCTCTCTCCCATCCCTCTCTCCCATCCCATCCCTCTCCCCATCCCTCTCTCCCATCCCTCTCTCCCATCCCATTCCTCTGTCCCATCACTCTCTCCCATCCTCTCTCTCCCATCCCTCTCCCTCACCCCTCTCTCCCATCCCTCTCCCCCATCCCTCTCTCCCATCCTCTCTCCCATCCTCTCCTCCCATCCCTCTCTCCCATCCCTCTCCCTCATCCCTCTCTCCCATCCCCCTCCCTCTCTCCCATCCCTCTCCCTCATCCCTCTCCCTCATCCCGCTCTCCCATCCCTCTCCCTCATCCCTCTCTCTCCCATCCCATCCCTCTCCCTCTCCCTCTCTCCCATCCTCTCTCTCCCATCCTCTCTCTCCCACCCCTCTCTCCCATCCTCTCTCTCCCATCCCGCTCTCCCATCCTCTCTCTCCCATCCCTCTCTCCCATCCTCTCTCTCCCATCCCTCTCTCCCATCCCTCTCTCCCATCCCTCTCTCCCATCCCTCTCCCTCATCCCTCTCTCTCTCTGATCAATGACTTCCCATGGCTGACACTAGCACTCCTCATGAAATAACCAGGCCCATTAAAGAACATACATCTTCCTCTATATTTAATACAGGCCAAACCTCTGGACACTCCATACATATATTAATATATAAAGGTAGATATTTAAAGGGCCGGACCTAGGTGGAGAGGAAGCGGGAGAATACATTCATAGTAAAATTTCATAAAGGTGAAATGAGGCGGCAAAGATATTCCAGGCTGGCATCTCCCTCCCTTCCTCCCTTAGTCCCTCTCTCCCTCCCTTCCCAATTCAAGGCTATTAGCGCGAGGCTCGGGCCATGACACCCCCTCTTCACCCCTCCTCATCTGTCTCTCTCATTCTCTCGCTCAATCTCCCTCTCTCCGGAGGAACTGACACTCAAATTAGAATGAGGCTTCAGTAGAAATGGGTCAGCACCTACACTGTCAAGGTCCAGCCAGGTGTGTGTGTGAGTCTGTGTGTGAGTCATGGACTGCGAGAGTGTGTTTGTGAGAATGTGTGTGTGAGAGAAGCCATTGCGTGTGTGTGTGTGACTGTAATGAGGCTCTGTGATAGTGAGATGTGTTTCCACTGAGCTAAGTGGAATCGTCTTCGTAGGCCATGTCAGAGTTCACAGAACTCTTCAGAAGACCAGGAGGGAGGGAAGAAGAGGGAGGGAGGAAGGGGGAGGGATGGAAAAAGAGGGAGGAAGGAAGGGGGAGGGATGGAGGGAGGTAGGGTAAAAGAAGGAGGAAGGAAGGGGGAGGGATGGAGGGAGGGAGGTAGGGTAAAAGAAGGAGGAAGGAAGGGGGGGGGATGGAGGGGGGGAGGGGAGGGAGGTAGGGTAAAAGAAGGAGGAAGGAAGGGGGAGGGGATGGAGGGAGGGAGGTAGGGTAAAAGGGGAGGAAGGAAGGGGAGGGAAGAAAGGGAGGGAGGAAGGGGGAGGGAGGGATGGAGGGAGGATAAAAGAGGGAGGAAGAAACGGAGGGAGGGGGTGGGGTAAGTCAATTTAACACCTCTGTAAAGAAACACAGCCACATGGAGTGAGTCCACACACTTACGCACACACACACTCCACTCAGGGCATTGTGGGTAAAATGGCTTATAATCATCAAAACAGCTTGGTGTTTCAATGGCCATGTCAGTTTTTGAGGCTGCCGAGTGTGTGTGAGAGTGTGTGGGTGTGTGTGGGAAGGAATATTGTCTAATCTCTGTGTGTGTGGATATGCAGTGTATGTATAGTAGGTGAGTGACCATGTGTGTATGTGGAGGAGTGTGTGTGTAGGAATGTGTGTGGACTCACCTTCCATGTGGCTGTGTTTCTCCTGAAGTAGGCAAACATTCGTGTAAACCAGTTATAGATCTCATTAAGAGTCAGCTGCCTGTCTGGAGCCTCCAGAATGGCCTAGAGAGAGACAGAGAGGGGACAACATTAGACAACGTCTCAACGGAGCTACCACAATACTAAAATGAGAGAAGAGAGGGGAGGAGGAAAGGAAGATGAGAGGAGATGACAGGAAGAGAAAAGGAAGAGAGGAAGATAAATGGAGGAGAGGAGACTTACGTGGCGTATGAGAGAGGCGTAGGTGAAGGGAGGTCTGACATCAGCGTTCTTATAGAACTCACAGTTCTGTGCCAGCTCTACAGAGAAAACACACACCACATTAGTCATGGATATATATATATGTGTGTGTGTGTGTGTGTTTGTAAGTCAGTCAGGGTGAAAGACTGTGAGCATGTGTTTACCAGTATGCTTGTATATATTAAAATGTTTGTGTGTACACAAGTGTGTGTTTTTGAGGGTTGTATGCATACCCTCTCGTATACCTGAGGCGATGGGGGTGCAGAACTTGTCTGCGATGCGCCTGCGTATGGGTCCCACGCCGTGCGGGTGTGAGTGTGAGTGCAGGCTGGAGGAGCTGATGACAGAGGGGCCCTGGCGGAGCGGGGTGATGGGGGCGGTGGCGGAGGTGGGGGGGTGAGGTAGACCCTCGGGGTACACCTCGCTCTCCCTCTTCAGCAGGGAGCCACTGGACGCCAGGTTCAGCTGGGGAAGGAAACAGGATGTGACATCATCCGAAAGGGACCATCATCATTCCTGGTTGTAGCTTGCTCTCTGGTAGGATGGATGGACAGTTAGCTATGTTGCTTCGACTTATCTAACCCTCTCAGACACATTATACACAAAGACATGAAGAGTGATGCCCAGCTGGCACAAAGACTATATCTATCATATGATCATTAACAGCAAAACAAAGACCTCAGACTCAGTTACACAGACACACACACACACACACACACATACACACACTGCAATTAGTCCTCAGTGAACAAAAGAAAAACAAAGCAAGAAATGGGAGTTTGTGTGTGTGAAGGCCTCTGTGGTCACACACACAGCGGTGGCACGCTCTCTTCACGGCCCAGCTCGGCCCAATTAGGCCGAGCCCACAGGAGCAATGGGAACTGGAAACCAGTCCTCTGAGTCACTCAGGGACGCTTTTCCAAGGGCTGCTAGATTAGAACTAATTAAAACCATCATGGACATGTGTGAGTGAGAGAGAGAGAGAGACAGAGATAGAGATTAAGAGAGTGTGAGCATTATCTGAATTTTCTTACACAGAGCTCTGTCTTCCTTCCTCTTTCTCCCTTTTCTCTCGTTCACCTTCCCTTCTATTTGTCCTTCACTGTCTTTCCAGTCCTAACCAATCCTCCTCCCCCCCAACTTGTCCTCTCCCTGTCTGCTCCAGGCGAGTGGTCTGTACCATTTGGACTGGTTAGGGGTCAGGCCTGTTTAACTGCTACTTCATTAGCTCTGGAAATCTGCCTCTATTTCTTTCTTTCTCTCTAGCACTTCTCTCTCTCTCCTTCCCTCCTCTCCTTCCATCCCTCTGTAAAACAGGTACTTCATTAGCTTTGGAACCCGGCCACATCACCAAGGCAACACCACAACCCTCTCAATTGAGGGCAAGCTTTGTTGCAATTCTGAAGACTCCTCCCCTCCACCCCCTTTCTCAAATCGCTGACCCCGAGGCTTGTCTCCCACGACGACACAAAACACGCCTCTTCCTGATTTCCCATTAGGTGCTAACGACAGCTGATGCCCTGCGTTGGCTCCACACACACGCACGCACGCACGCACGCACGCACGCACACGCGCGCACACACACACACACACACACACACACACACACACACACACACACACACACACACACACACACACCCCCGCTGCTCCACTGCAACCATTTATATCCCCTCAAATTAAGACACTCCACTTGTAATTGACAATTAATTTCAACATCTTCATATTTTAATAAGACTCCTCGTCAATCTGAATAATGAAATATTCATTAGATACCTAATAACAACCCTGCCTGTGCCAGCCAGCCTGCCCGGAGACACAGAGCTCCATCCCTCAACACAGTTTCCATTTTGGCACTCTTTTTTACATTTAGTCTAGTCTTCTGTCATTTGACTAATGATTTAGTCTAGTAATTGTCAAAATGATGAAAACACTGGGCCATTTTAGTCAACTAAATTTCCTTTCATTTTAGTCACATTTTAGTCACATCACAAAAATATGACAAACATATATAAGATTAATATTATATTATAGAACATTTATCTGGCCATGTAAATTCCTAATTCAGCCTACATAGATATTGCACATGAAAGAGCGACAATATCACCAGTATCACCAGTTTTTGCAAAGTACGGGAGCTAAGGCCTGAGTGAAAAGTTTGGGAATCCTTATTCAACATGTCAGAGAGGCATGTTTGTTCTACATAGCATATTTCTATCTGACCGTTCCAAAACGTTGCGTCCTGCTGAACGTGCCCCAGGTTGTTAGCTACAGCAGGCTAAGGACTTAACATGACTGAACAAGGTGTAGCCTAAACAAATGGTTAACAGTCTGGTTATTATGTAGCCTAATTTTAGAATGGCCTGCGATATGTTTTATAAATGTGTTTTATGAATGTGTTTTATAAATGTGTTTTATGAATTTAAAAAAAAAATGTGTTTTATGAATGTGTTTTATGAATGTGTTTTATAAATGTGTTTTATGAATTTAAAAAAAAAATGTGTTTTATGAATGTGTTTTATAAATGTGTTTTATAAATGTGTTTTCTGAATGTGTTTTATAAATGTGTTTTCTGAATGTGTTTTATAAATGTGTTTTATAAATGTGTTTTATAAATGTGTTTTATAAATGTGTTTTATGAATGTGTTTTCTGAATGTGTTTTATAAATGTGTTTTATGAATGTGTTTTATGAATATGTTTTATAATTGTGTTTTATAAATGTGTTTTATAAATGTGTTTTATAAATGTGTTTTATAAATGTGTTTTATAAATGTGTTTTATAAATGTGTTTTATGAATGTGTTTTATAAATGTGTTTTATAAATGTTTTTAAAATGTGTTTTCTGAATGTGTTTTCTGAATGTGTTTTCTGAATGTGTTTTATAAATGTGTTTTTTATGAATATGTTTTATGAATATGTTTTATAAATAGTGTTTTATAAATGTGTTTCATAAATGTGTTTTCTGAATGTGTTTTATAAATGTGTTTTCTGAATGTGTTTTATAAATGTGTTTTATGAATGTGTTTTATAAATGTGTTTTATAAATGTGTTTTATAAATGTGTTTTCTGAATGTGTTTTCTGAATGTGTTTTCTGAATGTGTTTTATAAATGTGTTTTATGAATATGTTTTATGAATATGTTTTATAATAGTGTTTTATAAATGTGTTTTATAAATGTGTTTTATGAATGTGTTTTATAAATGTGTTTTATAAATGTCAAATGTGTCCAGCTAATGCATGATAGAAAGAAAAAAACATAGCGCCGGCATTATGGGTCATGTCTTTTGAACGGTGGCCTAAGGGCTAGAATCAACCTGTTTTCTCTGAGGAAAAGAGACTTGGCTACGTTGGCTACACAGAACCTGGATATGAAATGCAGTTGGAAAAGTGGGAGGGTTAAGTGAGACTACAAGCCTACTTTTCTATAGCCTACTCAAGGGAGAGAAAAATGTGTATAGCTAGACTGTTGTTTTACTATTCAACTCAATGGTGCTATTGTTTTAGATTTCATAAAGAGCTTGTATCATCAGAGGATTACATTTCATAAAGTAGCTTGTGTTTCTTAACCAGGCAAAGGGTAGCTAACTAGGAGGCTGGTGGTGACTGGTTAGCTACATGGAAGCTAGAGAGTTGCCTACGCGATGTGTATCATCAGAGGATGTGTATCATGAGAGGATGTGTACCATCAGAGGATGTGTATCACCAGAGGATGTGTATCACCAGATGATGTGTATTACCAGAGGATGTGTATCATCAGAGGATGTGTATCATCAGAGGATGTGTATCACCAGAGGCTGAGTGGAGCCGAACTGCCCACACTCATCACTTGCTCCCCCACAGCTCACCAGAGAGAATATAGGTCCTTCCCACTGCTGAACAGAACTGCACTGCACATCTGTGCTGCTAATATTAATTGTGCTTATCACTGAAAAACTCTCAATTGCTCCAAAAACTCTCTTCCAGTCCACTTAGGACACAGATTTTAGACACAGAGATAATTTAGTCTCCTCTCGTCGATTTAGTCAACTGAAATGAAAATATTTTTCGTTTAGTTAATAGTTTTTTCTGGGTCTATTTAGTCAGTTATAGTCTTTGACAAATATTTGAGACATTATGATAGAAATTAACACTGTCTCAAACAGGGCAGAATGATGATTGGCTCACACACATTGAAAGATTCACCCACATTTCAATCATTTATTTGGATAAAGCTTGTGTGGTTTTGTGATTTATGTTGGTATTGTGATCAAAGGTTACGGAATTCTTATAATCAGATTATTACTCCATTATCGAATAGTTTATTACAGGGACCTGTGCTCATGTAGAACACCACTTATGCATATTTACATACTAATAATGAACGCTATACATAACACTAAAGTGAATAAAGGCCAAGTGTAAGCCCCACTGATCAACAGAGGATGCAAACACCAAACACCTGCTACAGCACGGTGAAGGGTCAGGTACTCACAGGTTGGTTGAAAGGCTTTGGCTCCGATGGGCGCATGTGCAGGTGGGTCATCATGGCCTGCAGCCGCTCACTCTCCTTGGCCAGCTGAGAAACACACACACACACACACACACACACACACACACACACACACACACACACACACACACACACACACACACACACACACACACACACACACACACACACACACACACACACACGTCAGCAAAACTGTCCTTTTTGAGTCAATAATTACTATTGTCATAGACGAGAAGCACGGTAGTAAGGAAAAGAATCAAGCTCCAGTCACACCAATCTGGGTTTGTCTTGTTGTTTATAGACTGCAGGTTTATTCTCACACTGTGGACTTGATAATATCCAGTCAAGCCACATCAGCGTCAATGCAACATCAGCCTCCCATTAAAGCAGTAAAACACAGATATTTAGGGGAGGGTGTGAAGTAATGGGTGTTTGTGTTAGAGAAAGAGGCATCCCCTTAGTCTATGATTTAGCATGTGGTGGTGTGTGTGTGTGTCTCTCAGGGCTGGTGTCACTGTCTTACAGCACCAGTCTCCCCAGGCACAGAGAGAGATGGGAACCCTCTCTACACACACACACACCTAACATTTTCTCACACATTACACACACACCCTCACAGACACAGACACACTAGCCTGCAGACACTCGTCCCTGTTTGCCATTGCTAACTGCAGTTTAGTGGGTGCTACTGTGCTATAGCCTGTGGAAACGCCTCCTGCATCTCTACTGAGAGACATCTCAGTCAGCGTGTCAACACACCACAGCCAGGGGCTAGCTAGTGAACAGGAGGGTGTGTGAGAGACATCTCAGTCAGCGTGTCAACACACCACAGCCAGGGGCTAGCTAGTGAACAGGAGGGTGTGTGAGAGACATCTCAGTCAGCGTGTCAACACACCACAGCCAGGGGCTAGCTAGTGAACAGGAGGGTGTGTGAGAGACATCTCAGTCAGCGTGTCAACACACCACAGCCAGGGGCTAGCTAGTGAACAGGAGGGTGTGTGAGAGACATCTCAGTCAGCGTGTCAACACACCACAGCCAGGGGCTAGCTAGTGAACAGGAGGGTGTGTGAGAGACATCTCAGTCAGCGTGTCAACACACCACAGCCAGGGGCTAGCTAGTGAACAGGAGGGTGTGTGAGAGACATCTCAGTCAGCGTGTCAACACACCACTGCCAGGGGCTAGCTAGTGAACAGGAGGGTGTGTGAGAGACATCTCAGTCAGCGTGTCAACACACCACTGCCAGGGGCTAGCTAGTGAACAGGAGGGTGTGTGAGAGACATCTCAGTCAGCGTGTCAACACACCACAGCCAGGGGCTAGCTAGTGAACAGGAGGGTGTGTGAGAGACATCTCAGTCAGCGTGTCAACACACCACTGCCAGGGCTAGCTAGTGAACAGGAGGGTGTGTGAGAGACATCTCAGTCAGCGTGTCAACACACCACAGCCAGGGGCTAGCTAGTGAACAGGAGGGTGTGTGAGAGACATCTCAGTCAGCGTGTCAACACACCACAGCCAGGGCTAGCTAGTGAACAGGAGGGTGTGTGAGAGACATCTCAGTCAGCGTGTCAACACACCACAGCCAGGGGCTAGCTAATGAACAGGAGGGTGTGTGAGAGACATCTCAGTCAGCGTGTCAACACACCACAGCCAGGGGCTAGCTAATGAACAGGAGGGTGTGTGAGAGACATCTCAGTCAGCGTGTCAACACACCACATCCAGGGGCTAGTTAGTGAACAGGAGGGTGTGTGAGAGACATCTCAGTCAGCGTGTCAACACACCGCAGCCAGGGGCTGTCTAGTGAACAGGAGGGTGTGTGAGAGACATCTCAGTCAGCGAGCCAACACACCACAGCCAGGGGCTGTGTGAACAGGAGGGTGTGTGAGAGACATCTCAGTCAGCGAGCCAACACACCACAGCCAGGGGCAGCTAGTGAACAGGAGGGTGTGTGAGAGACACAGGCCTGGAGAAGCTAGCACAAGCACTTGATGTGTGTGTTGGCACGCTGACTGAGATGTCTCTCACACACCCTCCTGTTCACTAGCTAGCCCCTGGCTGTGGTGTGTTGACACGCTGACTGAGATGTCTCTCACACACCCTCCTGTTCACTAGCTAACCCCTGGCTGCGGTGTGTTGGCACGCTGACTGAGATGTCTAGCACTGGCTGTGTGTGTTGGCACACTGACTGAGATGTCTAGCACTGGCTGTGTGTGTTTGCACGCTGACTGAGATGTCTAGCACTGGCTGTGTGTGTTTGCACGCTGACTGAGATGTCTAGCACTGGCTGTGTGTGTTGGCACGCTGACTGAGATGTCTAGCACTGGCTGTGTGTGTTGGCACGCTGACTGAGATGTCTAGCACTGGCTGTGTGTGTTGGCACGCTGACTGAGATGTCTAGCACTGGCTGTGTGTGTTGGCTCGCTGACTGAGATGTCTAGCACTGGCTGTGTGTGTTGTAGTATGGCAGCATTGAGTGAATGTGTGTAAGATGTGCGTGTGTGAGTTTATGTGTGTATGTAGGTACTATAACAGGGCAGTAGTGGGGTAGGTGACACGGCAGGGAAAGGGGAGAGGACGGGAGGCGTGATGAGATGTGACACTGCCTGTCTCCATGTCACTTTGTGTTGCCCATCAGTGGCTTCAGGCTTGGGGCTCAATGCCGTTTACCAGGGGGACCAGGGCCACAGCTAACACGAACTCCATCTCCAACACCCTGGGCTCGCCACTATGCTGTTTGGGGGTTCTTGTGGGGTGTTTGTGTTTTGATGTCCACTCCTCTGCCTCCTCCTTCCACCCAGTAGAAAGGGACTGGAATGGACTGGACTGGGAGGCTTATAATTGGAGCCTATGATGCCAGCTTTCCTCTTTAAATTACAAGCTCCAGTGCTTTCACTAAACCCCCAGCCTGGCTCAGACAAGTACAGACACAGAGGATGACTCTGTGTGTGTGTGTGTATGTGTGTGTGTCCCACCTGTATCTCCAGCTGTTGGACCACCTGCATCTGTACCCTGCACTGGGCTGTACTGCGGTCATCCAGAGCGTGTTCATTGTTCAGATGCCTGAGAAAGGAGGAAAGATAGAGGAAGGGGTAGAGATAGAGGAAGGGGTAGAGATAGAGGAAGGGGTAGAGATAGAGGAAGGGGTAGAGATAGAGGAAGGGGTAGAGATAGAGGAAGGGGTAGAGATAGAGGGAGAGGTAGAGATAGAGGGAGAGGTAGAGATAGAGGAAGGGGTAGAGATAGAGGAAGGGGTAGAGATAGAGGAAGGGGTAGAGATAGAGGAAGGGGTAGAGATAGAGGAAGGGGTAGAGATAGAGGAAGGGGTAGAGATAGAGGGAGAGGTAGAGATAGAGGAAGGGGTAGAGATATAGGGATGGGTAGAGATATAGGAAGGGGTAGAGATAGAGGAAGGGGTAGAGATAGAGGAAGGGGTAGAGATAGAGGGATAGGTAGAGATAGAGGAAGGGGTAGAGATAGAGGAAGGGGTAGAGATAGAGGAAGGGGTAGAGATAGAGGAAGAGGCAGAGATACAGGAATGGGTAGAGATAGAGGAAGGGGTAGAGATAGAGGAAGAGGCAGAGATAGAGGAATGGGTAGAGATAGAGGGAGAGATAGAGGAAGGAATAGAGATAGAGGAAGAGGCAGAGGGAGAGGTAGAAGAAGGGATAGAGATAGAGGAAGAGGCAGAGATAGAGGAATGGGTAGAGATAGAGGGAGAGGCAGAGGAAGGGGTAGAGATAGAGGAAGGATAAGAGATAGAGGAAGGAGAAGAGATAGAGTGAGAGGAATACAACTGGGTTATAACCTACATGACAAGCAAAATAATGCATATTAATTTGTAATTCCCACATATTCAATGGAACACCAGACAGATGTGTCACTGTTTGTGTGTGTGTGTCATTCCAAAAAGACAGTAGGGAGATTGTTGTGAGTGAGTGTGAATGCTTGCAGCTCCAGTTTGTGTGATTCCGGCCAATGGTGACTTCAGTTAAATAAATATTCACATTTATGTGACTGCAGATATTTGTTTATTTTCCTGTTTAGAGCTTTTCAAGAGACCAGAGGGCTTTACACTCTTATCCAGACAGACACACGCGGAAACACATGGAAATACATGGAAATACACAACAGTGGTCTTGGACCAAACACTTCACAGTATAAACTAGTTTTCCTCCTCAAAGAAAAAAATCCAAATATGAGAGTCAACTGTTGAACTCAGTGTTAAACAAAACAACCAGTTTACACAGCGGAGGAGAGAGGGAGTAAGAGGAGGTTATGTAAAGAATAATATTATAAGTATATCATTTCCTTATAAGCTTTTTCCTTTTAGTGTAAAAGCTAACTGTGTGTGTGTCCTGCTCTTTGGGCCATGCCCTCAGAGTGTATCAGAAGAACACCTGGAGAATAGATCATGTGTTATCAGAAGAACAGAGAGAGGGTCTACTCTCTGATTAACTCCTAATACACTTCTGCCCCCCTGAAATGTGTCTGAATGGTGGCACTGTTTGTTTCCTCTGGTGTGGGAGGATCCAGGAACTTCTGATCCCTCCCTCCCTCCCTCCCTCCCTCCCTCCCTCCCTCCCTCCCTCCCTCCCTCCCTCCCTCCCTCCCTCCCTCCCTCCCTCCCTCCCTCCCTCCCTCCCTCCCTCCCTCCCTCCCTCCCTCTCTCCCTCCCTCCCTTAAACTGCTCATGACAACTCTGAGATGTGTGTGTGTGTGCCATTTAGGGAATCATGACCCAGTGTGTGCATGTTTAAGAGAAAGGAGAGTTGGGCAATATTAGAAGGGAAGAAGAAATGAAACAATAACAATGATGTCATGGCATAGCTAATCCCAGCATAGATAGACGGCTCAAGTGCATGATAATAATAACAAAAACATGATCTCACCCTTTTCCCTCTACTCCCCCTCTCTCTATTCCTCCACTCCCTAACTCTCTACTCCTCCACTCCCTAACTCTCTAGTCCTCCACTCCCCCTCTCTCTATTCCTCCACTCCCCTAACTCTCTACTCCTCCACTCCCTAACTCTCTTCTCCTCCACTCCCTCCACTCCCTAACCCCTCTCTCTACTCCTCCACTCCCTAACTCTCTTCTCCTCCACTCCCTAATTCTCTATTCCTCCACTCCCTCTCTCTATTCCTCCACTCCCCCTCTCTCTATTTCCCCACTCCCTAACTCTCTACTCCTCCACTCCCCCTCTCTCTACTCCTCCACTCCCTAATTCTCTACTCCTCCACTCCCCCTATCTCTATTCCTCCACTCCCCCTCTCTCTATTTCTCCACTCCCTAACTCTCTATTCCTCCACTCCCCCTCTCTCTATTCCTCCACTCCCCCTCTCTCTACTCCTCCACTCCCTAATTCTCTACTCCTCCACTCCCTAACTCTCTATTCCTCCACTCCCCCTCTCTCTTCTCCTCCACTCCCTAACTCTCTAGTCCTCCATTCCCCCTCTCTCTATTTCTCCACTCCCCTCTCTCTATTCCTCCACTAACCCTCTCTCTTCTCCTCCACTCCCTAACTCTCTAGTCCTCCACTCCCTAATTCTCTACTCCTCCACTCCCTAACTCTCTACTCCTCCACTCCCTAACTCTCTAGTCCTCCACTCCCCGTCTCTCTATTCCTCCACTCCCCCTCTCTCTATTCCTCCACTCCCCGTCTCTCTACTCCTCCACTCCCCATCTCTCTATTCCTCCACTCCCCGTCTCTCTATTCCTCCACTCCCCCTCTCGCTATTCCTCCACTCCCTAACTCTCTAGTCCTCCACTCCCCATCTCTCTATTCCTCCACTCCCTAACTCTCTAGTCCTCCACTCCCCATCTCTCTATTCCTCCACTCCCCATCTCTCTATTCCTCCACTCCCCGTCTCTCTAGTCCTCCACTCCCTGTCTCTCTATTCCCCCACTTCCTAACTCTCTACTCCTCCACTCCTCTTTCTCTCTTCACTCGCACACTCTCTCTAACCTAAAACTATTTTTGCCCCTCTCTCTCTCTATAACTCACTCTCTTCTCTCCCTTCTCTCTCCCTCCTCTCTCTCTCTGTAACTCACTCTTCTCTCTCTACCCTCTCCCTTCTCTCTCTACCCTCTCCCTCCTCTCTCTCTCTCTCTGTAACTCACTCTCCTCTCTCTACCCTCTCCCTTCTCTCTCTCTCTCTCTGTAACTCATTCTCTTCTCTCTCTACCCTCTCTCTTCTCTCTCTTCCTCCTCACTATCTGTAACTCATTCTATTCTCTCTCCCTCCTCTCTCTCTCTCTGTAACTCATTCTCTTCTCTCTCTACCCTCTCCCTTCTCTCTCCCTCCTCTCTCTCTGTAACTCATTCTATTCTCTCTCTACCCTCTCTCTCTCTGTAACTCACTCTCTTCTCTCTCTACCCTCTCCCTCCTCTCTCTCTCTCTCTGTAACTCACTCTCTTCTCTCGCTCTACCCTCTCCCTTCTCTCTCCCTCCTCACTATCTGTAACTCATTCTATTCTCTCTCCCTCCTCTCTCTCTCTCTGTAACTCATTCTCTTCTCTCTCTACCCTCTCTCTCTCTGTAACTCACTCTCTTCTCTCTCTACCCTCTCCCTCCTCTCTCTCTCTCTCTGTAACTCATTCTCTTCTCTCTACCCTCTCCCTCCTCTCTCTCTCTCTCTGTAACTCATTCTCTTCTCTCTCTACCCTCTCCCTCCTCTCTCTCTCTCTGTAACTCATTCTCTTCTCTCTCTACCCTCTCTCTCTCTGTAACTCACTCTCTTCTCTCTCTCCCTCTCCCTCCTCTCTCTCTCTCTCTGTAACTCATTCTCTTCTCTCTCTACCCTCTATCTCTCTGTAACTCACTCTCTCTCTCTCCCTCCTCTCTCTCTCTCTGTAACTCACTCTCTTCTCTCTCTACCCTCTCCCTCATCTCTCTCTCTCTCTGTAACTCATTCTCTTCTCTCTCTACCCTCTCCCTCCTCTCTCTCTCTCTCTCTGTAACTCACTCTCTTCTCTCTCTACCCTCTCTCTCTCTGTAACTCATTCTCTTCTCTCTCCCTCCTCTCTCTCTGTAACTCACTCTCTTCTCTCTCTACCCTCTCTCTTCTCTCTCCCTCCTCACTATCTGTAACTCATTCTATTCTCTCTCCCTCTCTCTCTCTCTCTGTAACTCATTCTCTTCTCTCTCTCCCTCTCTCTCTCTGTAACTCATTCTCTTCTCTCTCTCTCCCTCTCTCTCTCTGTAACTCATTCTCTTCTCTCTCTACCCTCTCTCTCTCTGTAACTCATTCTCTTCTCTCTCCCTCCTCTCTCTCTCTGTAACTCACTCTCTTCTCTCTCTACCCTCTCTCTTCTCTCTCCCTCCTCACTATCTGTAACTCATTCTATTCTCTCTCCCTCCTCTCTCTCTCTCTGTAACTCATTCTCTTCTCTCTCTACCCTCTCTCTCTCTGTAACTCATTCTCTTCTCTCTCTACCCTCTCTCTCTCTGTAACTCATTCTCTTCTCTCTCTACCCTCTCTCTCTCTGTAACTCATTCTCTTCTCTCTCCCTCCTCTCTCTCTGTAACTCACTCTCTTCTCTCTCTACCCTCTCCCTCCTCTCTCTCTCTCTCTGTAACTCATTCTCTTCTCTCTCTACCCTCTCCCTCCTCTCTCTCTCTCTGTAACTCATTCTCTTCTCTCTCTACCCTCTCCCTCCTCTCTCTCTCTCTCTGTAACTCATTCTCTTCTCTCTCTACCCTCTCTCTCTCTGTAACTCATTCTCTTCTCTCTCTACCCTCTCCCTCCTCTCTCTCTCTCTCTGTAACTCATTCTCTTCTCTCTCTACCCTCTCTCTCTCTGTAACTCACTCTCTTCTCTCTCCCTCCTCTCTCTCTCTGTAACTCACTCTCTTCTCTCTCTACCCTCTCCCTCCTCTCTCTCTCTCTCTGTAACTCATTCTCTTCTCTCTCTACCCTCTCCCTCCTCTCTCTCTCTCTCTGTAACTCATTCTCTTCTCTCTCTACCCTCTCCCTCCTCTCTCTCTCTCTGTAACTCATTCTCTTCTCTCTCTACCCTCTCCCTCCTCTCTCTCTCTCGGTAACTCATTCTATTCTCTCTCTACCCTCTCTCTCTCTGTAACTCACTCTCTTCTCTCTCTACCCTCTCCCTCCTCTCTCTCTCTCTCTGTAACTCATTCTCTTCTCTCTCTACCCTCTCCCTCCTCTCTCTCTCTCTGTAACTCATTCTCTTCTCTCTCTACCCTCTCCCTCCTCTCTCTCTCTCTCTGTAACTCATTCTCTTCTCTCTCTACCCTCTCTCTCTCTGTAACTCATTCTCTTCTCTCTCTACCCTCTCCCTCCTCTCTCTCTCTCTCTCTCTCTGTAACTCATTCTCTTCTCTCTCTACCCTCTCCCTTCTCTCTCTCTGTAACTCACTCTCCTCTCTCTACCCTCTCCCTTCTCTCTCTGTAACTCATTCTCTTCTCTTCTCTCTCTACTCTCTCTCTGTAACTCATTCTCTTCTCTTCTCTCTCTACTCTCTCTCTGTAACTCACTCTCTTCTCTCTCTACCCTCTCCCTCCTCTCTCTCTCTCTCTGTAACTCACTCTCTTCTCTCTCTACCCTCTCCCTCCTCTCTCTCTCTCTGTAACTCATTCTCTTCTCTCTCTCCCTCTCTCTCTCTCTGTAACTCATTCTCTTCTCTCTCTACCCTCTCTCTCTCTCTCTGTAACTCATTCTCTTCTCTCTCTACCCTCTCTCTCTCTGTAACTCACTCTCTTCTCTCTCTACCCTCTCTCTTCTCTCTCTCTCCTCACTATCTGTAACTCATTCTATTCTCTCTCCCTCCTCTCTCTCTCTCTGTAACTCATTCTCTTCTCTCTCTACCCTCTCTCTCTCTGTAACTCATTCTCTTCTCTCTCTACCCTCTCTCTCTCTGTAACTCACTCTCTTCTCTCTCCCTCCTCTCTCTCTGTAACTCACTCTCTTCTCTCTCTCTACCCTCTCCCTCCTCTCTCTCTCTCTCTGTAACTCACTCTCTTCTCTCTCCCTCCTCTCTCTCTGTAACTCACTCTCTTCTCTCTCTACCCTCTCCCTCCTCTCTCTCTCTCTCTGTAACTCATTCTATTCTCTCTCCCTCCTCTCTCTCTCTCTCTGTAACTCATTCTCTTCTCTCTCTACCCTCTCCCTCCTCTCTCTCTCTCTCTGTAACTCATTCTCTTCTCTCTCTACCCTCTCTCTCTGTAACTCATTCTCTTCTCTCTCTACCCTCTCTCTCTCTCTCTGTAACTCATTCTCTTCTCTCTCTACCCTCTCTCTCTGTAACTCATTCTCTTCTCTCTCTACCTCCCTCTCTCTCTCTCTCTCTGTAACTCATTCTCTTCTCTCTCTACCCTCTCTCTCTGTAACTCATTCTCTTCTCTCTCTACCCTCTCCCTCCTCTCTCTCTCTCTCTGTAACTCATTCTCTTCTCTCTCTACCCTCTCTCTCTCTCTCTGTAACTCACTCTCTTCTCTCTCCCTCCTCTCTCTCTGTAACTCACTCTCTTCTCTCTCTACCCTCTCCCTCCTCTCTCTCTGTAACTCACTCTCTTCTCTCTCCCTCCTCTCTCTCTCTCTGTAACTCACTCTCTTCTCTCTCTACCCTCTCCCTCCTCTCTCTCTCTCTCTGTAACTCACTCTCTTCTCTCTCTACCCTCTCCCTCCTCTCTCTCTCTCTCTGTAACTCATTCTCTTCTCTCTCTACCCTCTCCCTCCTCTCTCTCTCTCTCTGTAACTCATTCTCTTCTCTCTCTACCCTCTCCCTCCTCTCTCTCTCTCTCTGTAACTCATTCTCTTCTCTCTCTACCCTCTCCCTCCTCTCTCTCTCTCTCTGTAACTCACTCTCTTCTCTCTCTACCCTCTCCCTCCTCTCTCTCTCTCTCTGTAACTCATTCTCTTCTCTCTCTACCCTCTCTCTCTGTAACTCATTCTCTTCTCTCTCTACCCTCTCTCTCTCTCTCTGTAACTCATTCTCTTCTCTCTCTACCCTCTCTCTCTGTAACTCATTCTCTTCTCTCTCTACCCTCTCTCTCTCTCTCTGTAACTCATTCTCTTCTCTCTCTACCCTCTCTCTCTGTAACTCATTCTCTTCTCTCTCTACCCTCTCCCTCCTCTCTCTCTCTCTCTCTGTAACTCATTCTCTTCTCTCTCTACCCTCTCTCTCTCTCTCTGTAACTCACTCTCTTCTCTCTCCCTCCTCTCTCTCTGTAACTCAACTCTCTTCTCTCTCTACCCTCTCCCTCCTCTCTCTCTGTAACTCACTCTCTTCTCTCTCCCTCCTCTCTCTCTCTCTGTAACTCATTCTCTTCTCTCTCTACCCTCTCCCTCCTCTCTCTCTCTCTCTGTAACTCATTCTCTTCTCTCTCTCCCTTCTCTCTCTCTCTCTCTGTAACTCATTCTCTTCTCTCTCTACCCTCTCTCTCTGTAACTCATTCTCTTCTCTCTCTACCCTCTCCCTCCTCTCTCTCTGTAACTCACTCTCTTCTCTCTCCCTCCTCTCTCTCTGTAACTCACTCTCTTCTCTCTCTACCCTCTCCCTCCTCTCTCTCTCTCTCTCTGTAACTCATTCTCTTCTCTCTCTACCCTCTCCCTCCTCTCTCTCTCTCTCTCTGTAACTCATTCTCTTCTCTCTCTACCCTCTCCTTCCTCTCTCTCTCTCTCTGTAACTCATTCTCTTCTCTCTCTACCCTCTCCCTCCTCTCTCTCTCTCGGTAACTCATTCTATTCTCTCTCTACCCTCTCTCTCTCTCTGTAACTCACTCTCTTCTCTCTCTACCCTCTCCCTCCTCTCTCTCTCTCTCTGTAACTCATTCTCTTCTCTCTCTACCCTCTCCCTCCTCTCTCTCTCTCTCTGTAACTCATTCTCTTCTCTCTCTACCCTCTATCTCTCTGTAACTCACTCTCTTCTCTCTCTACCCTCTCCCTCCTCTCTCTCTCTCTCTGTAACTCATTCTCTTCTCTCTCTACCCTCTCCCTCTCTCTCTCTCCCTCCTCTCTCTCTGTAACTCACTCTCTTCTCTCTCTACCCTCTCCCTTCTCTCTCTCCCTCCTCTCTCTCTGTAACTCACTCTCTTCTCTCTCTACCCTCTCCCTCCTCTCTCTCTCTCTCTCTCTCTGTAACTCATTCTCTTCTCTCTCTACCCTCTCCCTTCTCTCTCTTCCTCCTCTCTCTCTGTAACTCACTCCCTTCTCTCTCTCCCTCCTCTCTCTCTATAACTCACTCTCTTCTCTCTCTACCCTCTCCCTTCTCTCTCTTCCTCCTCTCTCTCTCTGTCTCTGTGGCTCAGTCATAAACAGTAGCAGGGTTTTTTCCGAGACTCCCGACAATGAGTCTCTGTTTACTCCTTAGCCCTCTCAGACAGAGATTCAGTCCACATTACACATTACCCTCAGCCCCACTAACCACAGCCAACAGAGTACTATACCAGACAGTACTGACAGAGTGAGACGGGAGGGAGGGGAGGAGGAATTAGTGAATGTATCTACTATGCAACAAAAAAAGAGATAGAATAGGAGAAGAGAAGAAAATAGGCGATGGGTAGAAGATAGCGGGGAAGGAGTGAAGGGAAGAGAGAAAAGGGGGAGAGAAAGAGAGAGATCACAGATCAGATGAAAGAAAAGAGCTGGAAATAGAAGAGTGTCTCCTATCATCTCTTCTCTTCTGCCCAGAGCGATGACTAAGGAAGGCTGGAGGGGAGAGCATTATCTGTCACCGTTTGGTTCCTCTCTCTCCCTCCATCTGCCCTGAGGCTGCTTTCGTCTCCAAATTTTCCCAGCCTGCCTCTGGCTTTGATCTGACTGTCCGCTGCCATCATCTCACAACACACTTCTCTGTCTGTGTGTGTGTCTGTGTGTGTGTGTACCATGCCAAGTTATTACACACTATCCCTGGTGATATCAGCTCAGAGTTGCTCATTAGAAAGACAGTTTCTCTCCCTTACAGGCCATTGTTTTGGTTAGGCCTTGGTTAAGGGTTCGCTGGGCCTCTGTTAAAGGGTTCATAATGGGTTTGTTCGGTGTTTGTTATGTGGTAGCGGCAGGTGGACTGTCCTGAAGCTGACAGTAGTAGAGATATGAGGATCTCAGTGGATCAGACAGGATGTATGGATGTGCCTGTGTGTATGACTCTGTTCGTACATGTGACATGTTGTCTGTTGTGTCATCACTCTAACAAATAGTGACAGTTGACTGTGTACACCAGGCTTAGATGTATCTCCCCTTATTCCCACCAGAACACACACACACACACACACACACACACACACACACACACACACACACACACACACACACACACACACACACACACACACACACACACAGACAGACAGACCAGGCTATACCCCCTCCCCGCTCCACACACCATCTCTATAGACTCCAAACTGGCAAACAGACAGACAGACAGACAGAGACATACAGACAGACAGACAGACAGACAGACAGACAGACAGACAGACAGACAGACAGACAGACAGACAGACAGACAGACAGAGACAGACAGAGACAGACAGACAGACAGAGACAGACAGACACATACAGACAGAGACAGACAGAGACAGACAGAGACAGACAGACAGACAGACAGACCAGGCTATACCCCTCCCCGCTCCACACACCATCTCTAAAGACTCCAAACTGGCAAACAGACAGACAGACAGACAGACAGAGACATACAGACAGAGACATACAGACAGACAGACAGAGACAGACAGAGACAGACAGACAGACAGACAGACAGACAGACAGACAGACAGACAGACAGAGACAGACAGAGACAGACAGACAGACAGACAGACAGACAGACAGACAGAGACAGACAGAGACAGAGACAGACAGACAGACAGACCAGGCTATACCCCCTCCCCGCTCCACACACCATCTCTAAAGACTCCAAACTGGCAGACAGACAAGAAAGAGGGATTAATAAAGGATGAAATGAAAGAGAGGAGGACAGCGGAGGGGAGATGGATGGAGAGGGAGCTGCTGTTTCATGTCTTTGCTAGCGCCATGGAAACAAAGAGCTGTGATTGTAAATGAGCTAATTAAGTAAACTGCTAACGAAGCGTGGAAACAATTTGCTTGACCCTTCCGAGCAGAGAACTCTGGGAGCACAACACTAATCAGCTAGACGGGAGGGACACACACACTGAGTAACTTGTACTATCTTGTCAGGTGTAGCCTCAGATTCTTTGATACCTTCTCAGCACTGTCTCACAAGGGTCTCTCACAACACACCACTTAAAACATTTAGCAGCCAATGAAACATGCAGCAGGAGCAGAGATAGAGGGACAGAGAGAAGGGTGACAGAGAGAGAGAGAGAGAGAGAGTGTCAGAGCTGTTGAATAATGTAGATGGACACACAACAACAAAACACTCTGCTCCTCCAGGGAAGCCTGATGTAACCGATAGCAACTGATTCATTATTAATAAGACGTTGGGGGAGGTGCTAAGCTGACGTACGGAGTTGTTTTAAGATGGTCATACTACGGATCATTTAGCTTTATGATTTAGAATTTTAGGACCCCATTAGGTATCAAAAAAAATTATTTATTTGATAAAATATAGATTTTGGCCTTTACTATTAAAGCCCATAGACACACATAGAATAACACATTCAGAAATGGCAAAAAGGTCAGTCAAAAAATACATTATAAGAAAATGTTTTGAAGAGGAGATATACATATTTAAACCGTTTTTGGGGGTAGGCACAAAACTACCTTCATACTTCCATTTGTTTTTTTAAACCGGTAACGGTCACCTTCAGACGAGTCCCGTGACACAAAACGGAGAACACCATCATGTTTGTGAGAGTCTCACCTTTCCATAGAGGGGTCAAAATAGTTTATAGGTCAAACCGTTCGCACTCTACAGACGTTTTCGTGAGAAGACAGATTTCGGGGATGTCTCATAGTCTGACAAACACTCTGGCTCTGCCACCGTTCACTGCAGATGCAGCAGTGGGACATACGGATGCAGTGGATTGAGACACATCCAATGCAACAAAAAAAAACAGATATCTCGAGCTCAAACTGACAGATGTTGGGGTGATTTTCTTGTTATGTAACTTAGATTGATGCTCCGACGCGTCAATCGACTTCAGGGGAGTAGATGAAGTCTGTAGAACGTTTCACTGATTTACACTCAGCTAGTTTGCTGGTTAGCGTGTGTCTGGGCTGACTGATATAGCAACACTCACTGTAGAGCGAGTCCTACACTAGTCACTAGAAAATCATGCTAGAAAGAGTGAAAGTGACAATGTCTTAACAATAGGGGCCACTTCCATTATTTGTAGCTGTATGGAGGAGAGTAGTTTGGGAATGCAGCTTCAGGGAGTTACTCACTTGATGAACTGTCCCATGTCATCACATAGCGCCTCGCAGCCAGGCCATTTACACTCTCCATGGCCATAGAGAGGATGGGAACCTGCATGCTCCTCGTGGCTGGGAGAGGGAGGGAGAGAGAGCAGGTTAGAATCATCTAAACCGGACATATTACAAATGTATAGACATCACACACTGTTGGGGAAAGCAAATGATTGAGCTCATTTCAGATGACCAAGGACAGCTGAAATAAAGCAAGCAGACACTGACGCATCAATACCACCAAACGATGCCTCTGAGCAGCAGAAGCCCACACACAGAGCAAACATCCACTGTTACACAGTAAGGCCATAGTTCCTTTAGTATCATACAGTAAGTGCGTAGTCAACGTGAAGCTCAGAGCAGAGTGCTGTGTGTTCCTCTGTTCCAAACGCTCATCCTCACACAGCACTAGTCCTCCCTCCCTCCCTTCAGTCAGTGGGTGGGCAGACACCCAGAC